>NW_027179506.1:0-23871 GCF_036669935.1 Montipora foliosa | reverse complement strand
GGGCTTTCGAACAACGGGCCCAGGTTTAGTTCTTCAGCTATTTCAAGGGGTTCCTTTGTACTTTGCTCGACAATTTTAGTTTCCGAAATATTCCCAGATTAACTCAGATTCAAGGTTTACTAAAACACAGTATTGCAACGTTAAAACTAAAACCGTCCGACGTTTCGAAAATGTAATTATCTCTCTCATGGCAAAGGTTACTTTTTTTCGTGGTTGACTATACATGAAAACTGGAAAGTGCAAACTGTCTTTACCTGTGCAAAGTTTACCTACCGATCGTCCGAAAAGAGAAACAAAATATCTGTTATATTGTGCCATTAATAAGATAAATATCTCCATTCCTCGTTTCTAGGACACGGTAATACCTTTAACATTCTATCTTATCCTTGTTTGACAGCCTGCTTCCATCATGCCGTTGGTGTGGCTGATCCAAGTATAATTAGTGACGATCAGATGACTGCCTCCTCGTATTATTCCAGTTATTGGTTACCCCATTACGGTCGTCTCAATGATACGAGAGGCGGTGGCTGGGCAGCGAGATTTTCATCTAGTGTTTCTGATTGGCTCCAGATAGACTTTGAAAGGACTGTTCAAGTCTGTGCTGTGGAGACTCAAGGCGATGTTGACGGTAATGAGTGGGTTATCGCCTTTTACCTCTCTTTCTCGTCGGATGGAGTATCTTGGAGTAATTCCACGTATGAAAATGGAACGCAAGTGGTGAGTTTAACCTGATGGGTGACTTCACTGTTACTCTTTTGTAAATCTCTTTGCTGGTAAAAGTTTTCTCATTACATTTTAGCCCTTTGTAAATTGAGAGAGTGTGGAACATTTGGATTTAGGTAATCGGACTATGGCAAAACAGTAATTGCAGTTTTATTCGGAAAGTCGGTATTTTACGTGGATAAAAATACGTTTTCTCATGGGAGACACAAGAGGTACATGTATCAAGGCATGCATCAACTCGGTCCCAAAATCGTCCTCTGTCCTATCCAGAGGTTGTGTTTGCCACAACAGCGCTTTGCAGAAGTTTATCCCCAAACAATTATTTTTAACGATATATTGAGTAATTCATTGCTTGATTGATTGATTGATTTAGATATTTACTAGACAAGGCGACCACAATTACATTGACCAGGAAACGTTGCCAGTAACAGTATTTGCAAGATATATTCGCTTTCATCCAATTTCTCAACATGCTTGGAATACCCTGAGAGTAGAGGTTTATGAAGGTACATATCACTAGTTCATTTCTTTGAATGTACTTTACTTAGCAAATAGATTTTATTTATTTTAAGGTTTTAATTTCTGTTTTAATGGAAATCATTCTTTGTACAATTGAAAAGCTTACAACCTTTGCCACCTTAGAACTTTTGACTGGCGACAGAAAAGTTGTTTAAAGCACACTACGCGATATCTTGCATATCTTCTATATTTTATACAGAGATTGACGAATATACCTGAAATATACACAAATTCTCGGACGTCCTCTCGCGACGGGTTTTTAAGATATCACTTGCAAAGTTTCAGTTCTATTAGAGGAATTTAGTACGCCAAATACTGTGTGAGGGAAGTGTCGTTTGTCTTCGGAGACTGATTTTATAGCACTTTTTCGGCCCAAATTAAGTATGAGATGAGAGTTTGGACTTTGGTGTGTGACATTTCCTTTAATTCATAATATACAAAAAAAATTGACGCACACGGTATTGGAGTTCATTCATCTGTCACTGAGATGCAACAAAGTGCGGCTGTTTCGGAAATAAAGGGAAGGTGCAGGAGGTTCTGCAGCCGACTCGGTCGTTCTGAGTTTGAGGCCTGAAAACTAAAAGGCAATATTAAATACCGAAAAACTAAAACTTTATTCAAATAATGCAATCTATTAGCTTTAATATGATGTGTAGTTTGAGCCTATACAAAAGAATAGCAGCACGACAGTTATTTCTCTTCCGCGGACATCTTATCTTCTTTTAGCTCAGTTTTAGTTTCAGTTTCAGTTTGAGTTTCAGTTCTTTTGCACTATTTACAAATATTTCTACATTAAACTACATTTCAAGAGTAAAGAGATAAAACAGCGAACTAAATTATACAAGTGATGAATGATGAGTAGCTTAAGCTTTCGAGTTGGTCACTGCCACAAGAAATTAATCGACATGAACATGTACATATATTTTTTTACAAGAAACAAAAGAAACTAAAGTGCAAATAGGTTATATAACAAATACAATATATTACATAATATATTAAAAACATCAATTTATAATACATATTGATAAGATTAACATGATATGGCCAGACTACACCTAAACACAGATTGAGTAATTAGAAGATACAGTTTGTATTGTTTATAAAAATGATTATAAGATAGTTTTTTTAATTCTAAAGGTATAGTTTCCCAGATTTACCGAGACCTTAAGCAAACACGACAGCTACGACAACGACACAAAGCAAGAATATTATTGGTTAAAAAAAGGAGAAAAAATTGTGCTGCTCGTGCAGCAGGAATGTCCGAAGTGCATTTCTTTGCCATTCCCTACGAAACAGCAACTTCAAATCAGGAAATTTTAGGTTTTGACGACAACGTGAGCATACAACAATGAAACACTTCTTTGCTCTGTTTGCTTTAAAAGCATTCCTACCTTATCCAATGACAGGATAGTTCGTCCGTATTGTACAACATGAACAAGACGGAATATCGCGAAATACTTGCGATATTTTGGAGCGGTTTATTTGTTGACCGTGACGTTGTCGTTGTCGTTGCTTAAACTCGTTTTCATTCTTCACAGGGAACCCTACATTGCCTCCTTCCAGTACGCCCTTAGAATCATCCACAACCCAAGGACCAAGCACGACCCTGCCTTCCAGTAAGTATTTCTTTCTTTTTTTTAAGTTGGCTACCGTGGTATCGTTTTAACAAAGGTAATCCTAATTCCATGATTGAAGTTCAGTTTTGATGAAAAAACAGGGAGTTATTAGCCGTCGTTAGTACCAGTAGCATTTCAGCAGCTTGATAGCTTAATAGAAAGGCAAAGAGTTCCCAAGGTTAAGTGCAAGTGAAACAGCACAACGAAATACGGTAACTCTTTGCTCTCCATGGTGCGGTTTTGCCTGGACGTTAGAAAGAAATCATTCTGTTTTCTTTTGACAACGGGAAAAAATTGTTTAACAAATACCCTGACGGTAAAGGGTGGGAAGATTAGATCTGTACTTTCCTTGTCTTTGTTATTATTTTCTACAGGAAACGCCTCATCGTCTCCTTCCAGTACCCCCTTAGAATCATCCACAACCCAACGACCAAGCACGACCCCGGCATCGAGTAAGTATTTCAATGAGGCCAGCCTTTCACCGATGGATGAAAAATGCAGGGCCCAGTTGTTCGAAAGCCGATTAACGCCAATGCCAGGTTAAAAATTAACCAAGGAGTTTATTTCTCTACTCACAAATGCTGTTCAACGCTGATATACGGCAAAACTTTACTTGAGAAGAAGTCAATAGTAGTTGTATGGGATCATTCAGACCGGATTTGACAGGTAGTCATCAAATGACGTCATCAATCCAAAGACAAAAGAAGGGGGCGTGCATAAATTAGGGGCATGTTGGGGCATGACGCAATGTGTCGGTTTTAACCCTAACACGTGAAAGAAGAGGGCGTGCATAAATTAGGGGCAAGTTGGGGCATGACGCAATGTCGGCTGTAACCCTAACTCGTGAAACAACACGTGCATCCCAGGTCGCCGCATAAATTAGGGTTAGTCACGAACGTACATGAAGGTTTCTTTTATTGAGAAAGTAAGCGAGATGTGTTTGCTGTGCCTGTGTTCTGTTTCCACCCAGCCATTCGGGTGGTAACGCAAAGATATAGCGAAAAGAACAATGGGAAAGACAGGGAGCCAATGAGGTCAAGGTGATGTCATCACGGGCCAATGAGACACCGCTGACGTCGGTTTACATTAACTTTCTGGGCTTGGGGTCACGTACCTACAAAGTGAAGTGAGAACCCTATTGTTTTGAAGCGAGTCAAACAGAATTTTAAAACACATACACAAAAGGCTTTACACGCCAGGACAAGTCCACAAACGCTTTGTTCTTTTTTAAACTAAATTTGCGTAGAGGCGATCGAAGCGTGAAGAAGGAAGAATATAGAAGAAGAAAAGTTGTTTTGTGTGGAAAAGAGGAGCATTCTCAACTCTTTCACGCTTTTTGAACAAACGTGAACTCCGTTGTTACAACCTTTTTTAAGGAAAGTTTTTCAACCTCGCGCTTGAATGAAACACGGGTAAATGCAATCTTTTTTATGTAAGAATACACAAAGACATCCTTCAGTGCACAGACACAAAGAAAGCCTACTCAACAGATTTGAATAAAACCTTTTCTGAAAACGCTTGAAAAAAACCTTTGGATTTTGAGAAGCGTTTTATACTGTTGTATGGTGAAGCGGGAGTTGGTTTCATATCGTATTTCAAAATACTTTTCAAAACATGAGCAAACAACAACATACGTTTAAAACGCTTTATTAAAAGATACTCTAGTGACAAGTTGATATAAATGATTGTTCTTCTACTATTTGACTATCGTAACCTTAAACGTGTTGCGTTGCGCTTAAACAAATACTGTGACTCTGATAATGCAGTTCTGTTCAGACATACAGAATATGAAACATTCGAGACCGGACTAACTCGAACGAATTTTATTTGCAGAAGGCTATCGTTAAGTCAATAAAAACACATCAACAAACGTTTCAAACGTTTTACTGAATTAACAGAGAACGCTTATCACAATGTGATATTTGCGAGAGATAGTTCTCTTTAAACAAACCTTAATCCGAAAAAAAGTTGTTTTGAAAACGCACCCTATGTACAACAAAGATTATAGTTGTTAAGTCAATAAATACACACCAACAAACATTTCAAGCGTTTTACTGAATTAACAGAGAACGCTTATCACAATGTGATATTTGTGAGAGTAGTTCTCTTTGTAATTCACTTGCATTCGCTGCATCATGATTGTTCTATTATGCATGCATTGTTTCAACGCTTTTTTGAGCGAAAATATATCACACACGCGCAAATAAGAGAAGAAAAAATGTTGTAATTCACTTGCATTCGCTGCATCATTAGTGTTCTATTATGCATGCACTATTTCAACGCGTTTAGAGCAACAATAAATAACACACGCGTAAATGAGAGATGAAAAAAATGTGATTCACTTGCATTCGCTGCATCACTATTGTTCTATTATGCATGCACTATTTCAACGCGTTAGAGCAACATTAAATAACACACGCGTAAATGTAGTTCACTTGAGTTCGCTGCATCATTATTGTTCAGTAAGGTTCCCACTTTGTATTACTCCTTAATCGGGCAACCATAGGTGTTCTCGCCCTGTAGGACCTTTTAATGACTCTCTTCTCCGTGGAATCTGGGGGCGTTTCAAAGATCCAGGGATCTGTGTCCTTTTCGATAGGAGAAGGTGGTGTTTCTATCCTGACAGGAATTTTGGATGGACCAACGGGTGTGGTTGGAAGTTTCCTGTGTGCTGTCTTTTTGGGTTGTACCTCGGATATCGTTGGAGAATGGTTTGGAGTGGGCGCATTTGGAGTTGTTGTCGCTGTCCCTACAGGTTTCGTCTTCGTTTCGCTCTTCATTTGTTTTGACAAACCTTGGTACCGTTGTAATAGTTGATCCAATAAGGCCACTTTTTGATCTGCGGGCAAAGTAGAATCCGTGATATGTTTCATGTCTTGATCCAAGCGCGTCAAGGTCGTGAGTTGCGGAGGTGAGGTTAAGCGATGTTCTGTCTCAAGGCTTTGCAATAAATGCTCTGGAACCAACATCATCTTTTGTACGTGTTTCATTTTAGCACTTTACCCAATAAATCCAAAGCGAACGGTGCAATCAAAGAGGCGAGAGCTGGCAGGAATCCTCCTTGCTGATTGAGAACTTCTTTTTTCTTCTTCAGACTAGGTGTCTTGCGAGTCAAATACAGGAGTTTCGACTTGTGTGGTTTCAAGCGTTTAAATGATGAACTTGGAACCATAATGTTCCCTTTAAGTAAATTAAGGGCGACTTCACTGATGGCTTCTATTTGTCCCTTACTAGCGTGAGATATCATCTCTTTCCGCTGTTTCCCTCTGCTTGTAAAACAAGTGCAGAGAAACGGTAAATGTTGATTGACTTTGGAAGCCTTGACGAGTTCTTGTTTTCTTCTCTCGGTAGCTTTTGAAATCTTTCTAGAACGCAAAGTCATGTCACCACCACTTTGATTGTTTACTGTCTCCTCGCGGTGCAACAATTGCAAAGTCATGGCGTTAAATGAAATCTACCGGAAAGGGTTCATCGGTTTTATAGATTTTCTTATCAACGTAAACAATGGGATATGAATGTGACTCTGGGAAGATCCTTGTTCGCAATCGTTGAATGTTCGGGGTTCGTGGATGTAAATCCATCATTAAGTATCCAAATGGTTGTGATGTAGCGTCTTGAAAACTCTCCCACACAAACGGAACGCGCCCAGAAAACGCCTGTTGTGCCAGTGTCCTCAACCCCAAAGTATCTCGAGGATTGTTAAAAGCAATGATGTAATGAGCATTAAGAGAAATGCTCCGGGAAAACTTTCCTGGGGGGAAAAGGTTTTGTGTCAAATAAATGCAGGTGACGTCACAATGATGGGACACTTTGGTGAACAAATCCAAAATGCGCTCGTCATCGCTACAGTTTCTCATGAGGTCATCTAACACGAGCAGACCAGGACGATGAGGGGGTGGAAATAAGGCGGGAATGTCGTCGGGAATACCCTCCATAAACGTGACTTCCTTTACCAATTCCTTAAAACAATCTTGCCATTGACCGTAGCAATACACGATCTTGCGAATGGGGCGTTCAAATAAACAATCTGCGTGTTGAAGTATTTGGCGCGTAAATGTTGTTTTTCCGCATTGGCTGGGGCCAGAAATGATAATACTGCTGGGGCACTTGAATTGAGACATGTTCACAAGACGAAGCTTCAACGATTTGTGTACACGAGATAGAATTCCCACCCTTTTACTAGCAAATACACACAAAAAACAGCAACATTTTGTTTACTTTTCAACATGATTTTATTGCTTATGGACACAGCGAAATGACTTACAACCTTGTTGAAAGCAATCATTAACTTGACGATAAATGACTGAATTAAAATAAGCGTGTACACTCCGTTCAACTTGTGCATCGTTCCACTGAGAATCATATCGTTTAAATTTAGCTTGAACAGTGTTCATATCAACATTCCGTGCTCGCCGAATGAGATAAAACAGACAATAATCTCCACAAACATCCGAGTTCAGTCCTTGCAGTGGTTTGTCGTTATAATAGGTAACTTCCCGTAGAATGTAGGTATCCATGTTGTAAGTTTCAGGAGGAAATCCGTAGCTGTCAAAGAATTCACTTTCACGAGGGGATTCAAAGTACATAGCCACCCAATGTGTCCCAGGTTGGTCATGAGGGTCCGTATTCGCGATGAGTCAGGCTGGGTAGGTGTTGATGACAGGTAGCCTATCCCTTGGAAATACGCCTTGCATCAGAGGTGCTAACACAGGGTCAGAAAGACAGGCTTGCCATAGTTCTTGGGTCGTATGCATGACGATGAACTAAGAGCCTTGTGACAAATCGTAGACCACGCGACGATTGCGATCAATTTCCAACTGATTCTGAAATTCTGCGTACACAATTAAATTCAGAACTGAGTTCGTCTGAGTTCCAAATTTCAGGTACAGGTTCACGTTACCCGTTCGATGAGGTATCAGATGATCGGGATGTCCACTTCCTGCCGGTGTCAAATCAAAACGGAACAAACCGTATCCGTTCTCCCAATCCACTCTATCAATGTCAAGCCCGTGCCCACAATTCATGTCTCCACTTCCTGAAAACAGCGTGTTGTAACCATCGATCTTTTTTCCACCCGTCAGATCCAGCGCAGAATAAGGCATTTCTTCTCCATTCACAGTCATCCGAATGTCTTGCAGGTCAAACAGCTCAAAGTTGAAAGGATTTCTTGCAAGGTTTCCGTTGAAGGCATCGTTTCGCACGAGCCCAAAAATGATGCACTGAGGAATGAAACCGTGGAATAAATCTGTCTCAGTGTGATTTAAGACTCCTTGAGGGATGATCCTTGCCTGCGTAGGGGTTCTGGTTAGGGTATAGATGGCTGGTAGCGGTGCGCTCCCTTTGTGACCTTGCATGATCTGTACATGTTCTAGTTTCACACTGTCTCCAACACGCACTGTTCGTATGCGAAGCGTACTAGACATGACCTTTAGTTTGCAGTTGTTTGGAGTCTCCCCAGCCATTAGAACAAAAGCATCGTTGTTCAGATCCACTTTGACTTTGATCTCCAAACCGTCAAGCAACAACTTGTCAATATTAAACACGTCACAAAGAGGTACTCCGACCAACCCAACTTCTGCGCCGTTGTTAGTAAATGTGGCTCTTCTATTCAGACCCTCATTACTTTCTGCTGTATTATCTACTTCATTCATGTGTCCAGCAGTGTCTTTGTAATACAGAGCTTTGGTTAAGTACGATTTCTTGGCCTGTTCCGTAAAGTTCAATAAGGTCTTGATGTAAGCATTGTATGCTTGAGTGTCTGACTGTTCTGTTACCAGCGTTTCGTTGATCTTGATGGTAAACTGTTTGATGATGGAATGAAGGGCGTTGTTGACCAGAGTGTACTTCTTACCATCCCCTGTGGGCGATCCATCTTGTTTGGTAATCTTTACTACCAATCGCAGCTCTGTCTTGTTAATGTCAATGTAGTCAGCTAACGGTTTGATGACAAACTCGATGGGGTTAGTTCCCGTTTGAACCGGTTCGTAATCGATCCATTTGCTGCTAACAATCGATACATCTGTCACAGGTACATCAAACAATTGTAAACTTGAATTCGCACCAGGGGCTGAGAGAGGGTGAGCTGATGCCATCTTTAATCAAAAATAGTCTTGAACGTTGAACGAGATGTTCTCCTTTTCTTGGTCTGTCCTTCACTGTGTCGCTTTGACGTATACGCGCGCTTATATACTCTTTTTCCTCGACCTTGCTGTGTAATGTCATCAATGACCCCTGTGAGTAAATTTTTTCCAGCAGCTTTCGCTCTTGTCTTGGCAGCTTTCTTTAAAGGTTGACATTGATCACGTCTTGGACAAGTTGCATTCCCGTTTCCAATCCAGTATCGAGCATTCGTTTTCCCACTTTTTTTGCTGTTGTTTTGAGAAAGGGAGTTGCTGAACGGAACAAGGACCGAAACATTCCACCTAAGCCGTTGCCCCCTTGACCATAAGGGTGTGTTCCTCCGTAGATACTAATGTCTCCTCCTTTACCGTGCTGCCTATAGGGTACAACATGTCGTCCATATGGGTAATATCGGTGGTTCATAGGTAATAACATGTTGTTATAGAATATCACGACGCCGAAAATGCAGGGTCACGCGTACGGCTCCAGAAGCAAATGGTATCAATTGACCTGTGTCTCCCCTTATATTGATCGCCACGTATGAAAACACAGTTGTACGGAGTCTATGGTAGGAGGGCACCTTGACCTCTTCTGTGATCATGTTCCCCGGCTGACCACGAGGAACAAGCATCCGAAGTAAGTTCGCTTGAGCATCTCCCACTACTTGAGACTCGATTAAATCGGAATACACGTAGATGGTTTGAAAAGCGTCTATCGAGAGCAATCCCCATACCAATTCGTCTTTTCTGACAAGTGTTGTCGTTGTCCTCGCAAGAAGGACGCTGTGATCATCATTCTGTTGGACAAAGCCTCCGATTTGGTACAGCTGAGGAATATTATACTGATGGTTTAAGTACCCCAAGGCGCGAGCTAATGTCTTTGGTAGAATCACATACCAACCGGCTGGTAACTTCAACTCAAAGTAATCTTGTGCTTTCTCGTAAATGTAAAAACACTCGTTTCCTTCCAGACTCGTAATGGTCTTGTCACTCTTCAAATAAATGTCTCTCAATCGATTGTGTAGTCCCTTCGTCATACCGTGAATAACATCTTTGACCGTACGGTGAATGCCACTTGGTACAGGGATGTTCAATTTCCAGGGTTCAGGACCAGTCTTACAAAGCAAAGTGTAGGACAATTGATTCTCACCTACGTTTTGCCAGGTGTAAGGGTAAATGATGCGTGTCATGGCCACCTCCCAGTCTTCACTTAGGTGTAGTTGACTTGGTAACTGCATCTTAAAATCGGCCGCCTTGTTTTCTGGATATTGAGTCAGACTTGCATCACTGGTCAGCACCATGTAAAAACTGTTGGTCATGTTGATCGACGGCGGAAATGTAAAACGACGCTGACGATACCGTCTAAAAATGCCGGCGTTTGACCGTATCCACTCGTTAAATATATTTCAATGGTCTGAAATATCTTTGTCCGCAAAGGTAGGTACACAATATGTTCTCTTTCTTCAAGGAGTGTTTCTCGAAAACTGCCCAGAGGTACCATCTCATGTAGGAGAGGTAAGCGCTTGTCACCCACCTGCCACGGTTCCACGAGATTGGTTTGAACTTGAACCAGTCTCTGCTTACACGAACAAAGCGACAGCGAAGGAGGAAAGATGTAAATACCCGGATATGTGATGGATGTGCCGGATGGTAAGATGAACCAATCATGACCATATTTTCTTTCTAAGGTGAGTGCAGCATTCAAACGAACGCTGGGTGTAAGAGTGTTGTTTTCGTTTATCCATCCCAACGCGCGAGCTGTAGACAATGTGATCAGAAGTCCTTCAGTTTGCGAGTTTAACGTTACATTCCATTCGTCGTCCACTGTGATTTCAATCTTAGATGGTGGGTCAGCGATGTTCAGGCATTGTAACATTCCTTCTGTGACATCTAAGGCTGTATAATAATTGCCCTCGGGTAATACAAACGGTGTGGAGTCACCTCGACGATCCAGCATGATGTGAGAATGTTTGCAGTCATTTGTAATGTCAAACATTGAGAGCGGATACACGATATGATGCAATCCTACTTCCCAATCTTCTTCATCTTTCAGATGGATTTGTCGAGGTAGCGCTACGCGAAAGGAGGACTTGGAATTGTTTAGAAATAAATTACTGCTTGCATTACTGGGAAGTGTCACGTAAAAGTCGCTATCTTGAATCATGTTTGTTGTAAAGCGACCAACTGGTTATGCGGAATCCAACTGTCGTATTTCTTTGGCCAACCTTTCCAATGTACCAACACCTCCTTATTCGCTCCTCGTCCCCTGCGTTTTAAAATTGTTTCAATACGAAACAGGTGTTTTTCCGTTTCTATCACTTTCTGTAACTCAAATTCGTAAAAAGTGCCTTGAATCCAGTCACCGTCTGCTTCCTTTAGGCGATACACGGGTGGGTCGCGCGGAAGTCTCTGAGCAACAGTGAAAGTTTCCTCCGTCCAGGATGGTAAGTAACCTTTTTCAAAGATGCGTTTATGCTTACTGATCTTGACTTGATCTCCCACTTTGAATTTATACTTTGTCGGCTTTTTGAACAGATTTCTATACAAATTGTTCCAGACCTCTGATGCGTTATTCTCGTTGACATCCGCTGGTCTCATTTTGATGCTACGGTGCACGCTTTGATTGTAATTCCCATTGACTAAATCGTCCAGTTGGTCCAAATAATGGTACGAGCTGCTGGTAGTGAACATACGCCACATAAGTTGCTTCAAAGTGCGGTTGAATCTTTCAACCACTTGGGCCTTGGTTTCGTTGTAGGTTACAAAATGATGTACATTCTCCTTTTTGAGAAAGGTTTGAAACGTTTTGTTCTTAAATTCGGTTCCGGCATCTGTTTGCAACTTCTCAGGTTTGCGACCTTCCTGGAAAATGCTTTCAAAGGCCACCACCAACGAGGCTCCTGTTTTCGATTTCAAAGGCACCACCCACGCGTATTTGGAAAGGACATCGATACAAGTCAGTAAATACTTGTATCCTTGATTCCACTGACTCAAATGTTGCAAATCAACCAAGTCCGCCTGCCATTGCGAATCTATATCAAACACAATTACTCGGTTACGACGAAAGTGTTTTCTTGCAGGTTTGTGTAGTGTATAGCCAGGTTGTTGGCGGAGCCAATCGAGTACTTGCGTGCGTTTCAAACCATACCGACGCGCCGCACGATACAGTTTGTCGACTCCCCCTAAAGCGGATGGTCGATCCACTTCATAATACAATTTCTGTAATAGTTGGTTCGTCTGATTTAGGGTCCGCGTTTTCTGTTTCTTCTTCTTTTGCATTTTCTTCTTCGTGATTGTCGGTGACATCTTTCAATTCGATGTGAACCTCGCTACCGCAACACGCAACTAAACATCGCATTCTCTGACATATGTCACTTAAAGAAACTGTAGGCGATGAGCTTCCACACACGCGGCTTGCAGCACTACCCATGGTGTTAAACAAATGATTAGATCTTCTTCATTCGCAGACTTTTTGTAACAATTTGCCAAACCATCCACCAGAAAGAAGGATAATGTATCGAGTACGTGACACATAAGACTTTGTGGAATGTATATTGTTCGGTAAATGTAGCGTTGCATTGGTCCATGTAGTAATAAAAACTCAACAAGCGACCGGGGTTCATTGGATGTAACTCCTTTACAAGTTCTAACCATTGCTCGCGAGGTGTGCTGTAAAAGATGTGTCCTGCAAAACAACTCCGAGCGCAAACCCAACCAAGACAAAGTACACTCTATCCATGTTAACGAGTCTACTGAAAAACGGGCACTGCACGTATTCCTTTATAGCACTTTTTGTGAATTCAGTCACTCACTAACACGGTTAATACTTGTGCGTGTGTGATTTATTTTCGCTCTAAAAACATTGAAACTGTGCATGCATAATATTGCTTGACCGGTACATGTGCATCTTTATTGTACATAGGGTGCGCTTTCAAAAGAACTTTTTATTTACTTTTTTGGATTAAGATTTGATTAAAGAAAATCTATCTCTCGCAAATATAACATTGTGATAAGCGTTCTCTGTTAAGCAGCGAACTCAAGTGAATAATGTGTGTGATTTATTTTCGCTCTAAAAGCGTTGAAACAGTGCATGCATAATACAACAATAATGATACAGCGAATGCAAATGAATCACATTTTTTCATCTCTCATTTACGCGTGCGTTATTTATTGTTGCTCTAAACGCGTTGAAATAGTGCATGCATAATAGAACACTAATGATGCAGCGAATGCAAGTGAATTACAACATTTTTTTTTTCTTTTCTCATTTGCGCGTGTGTGATTTATTTTCGCTCAAAAAGCGTTGAAACAGTGCATGCATAATAGATCAATCATGATGCAGCGAATGCAAGTGAATTACAAAGAGAACTACTCTCACAAATATCACATTGTGATAAGCGTTCTCTGTTAATTCAGTAAAACGCTTGAAATGTTTGTTGGTGTGTATTTATTGACTTAACAACTATAATCTTTGTTGTACATAGGGTGCGTTTTCAAAACAACTTTTTTTCGGATTAAGGTTTGTTTAAAGAGAACTATCTCTCGCAAATATCACATTGTGATAAGCGTTCTCTGTTAATTCAGTAAAACGTTTGAAACGTTTGTTGATGTGTTTTTATTGACTTAACGATAGCCTTCTGCAAATAAAATTCGTTCGAGTTAGTCCGGTCTCGAATGTTTCATATTCTGTATGTCTGAACAGAACTGCATTATCAGAGTCACAGTATTTGTTTAAGCGCAACGCAACACGTTTAAGGTTACGATAGTCAAATAGTAGAAGAACAATCATTTATATCAACTTGTCACTAGAGTATCTTTTAATAAAGCGTTTTAAACGTATGTTGTTGTTTGCTCATGTTTTGAAAAGTATTTTGAAATACGATATGAAACCAACTCCCGCTTCACCATACAACAGTATAAAACGCTTCTCAAAATCCAAAGGTTTTTTTCAAGCGTTTTCAGAAAAGGTTTTATTCAAATCTGTTGAGTAGGCTTTCTTTGTGTCTGTGCACTGAAGGATGTCTTTGTGTATTCTTACATAAAAAAGATTGCATTTACCCGTGTTTCATTCAAGCGCGAGGTTGAAAAACTTTCCTTAAAAAAGGTTGTAACAACGGAGTTCACGTTTGTTCAAAAAGCGTGAAAGAGTTGAGAATGCTCCTCTTTTCCACACAAAACAACTTTTCTTCTTCTATATTCTTCCTTCTTCACGCTTCGATCGCCTCTATGCAAATTTAGTTTAAAAAAGAACAAAGCGTTTGTGGACTTGTCCTGGCGTGTAAAGCCTTTTGCGTATGTGTTTTAAAATTCTGTTTGACTCGCTTCAAAACAATAGGGTTCTCACTTCACTTTGTAGGTACGTGACCCCAAGCCCAGAAAGTTAATGTAAACCGACGTCAGCGGTGTCTCATTGGCCCGTGATGACATCACCTTGACCTCATTGGCTCCCTGTCTTTCCCATTGTTCTTTTCGCTATATCTTTGCGTTACCACCCGGATGGCTGGAACACAGACACAGCAAACACATCTCGCTTACTTTCTCAATAAAAGAAACCTTCATGTACGTTCGTGACTAACCCTAATTTATGCGGCGACCTGGGATGCACGTGTTGTTTCACGAGTTAGGGTTACAGCCGACATTGCGTCATGCCCCAACTTGCCCCTAATTTATGCACGCCCTCTTCTTTCACGTGTTAGGGTTAAAACCGACACATTGCGTCATGCCCCAACATGCCCCTAATTTATGCACGCCCCCTTCTTTTGTCTTTGGATTGATGACGTCATTTGATGACTACCTGTCAAATCCGGTCTGAATGATCCCATACAACTACTACTGTCAATCTTGAAAAACAAACAAAAAAAAAAGCACAACAAACTTTCTGCAAAGACTTGAAAACATGAAACAAAGGTTTAAGCTAATCTTGGATTAAATGAGTTAATGGGCTTTCGAACAACGGGCCCAGGTTTAGTTCTTCAGCTATTTCAAGGGGTTCATTTGTACTTTGCTCGACAATTTTAGTTTCCGAAATATTCCCAGATTAACTCAGATTCAAGGTTTACTAAAACACTGTATTGCAACGTTAAAACTAAAACCGTCCGACGTTTCGAAAATGTAATTATCTCTATCATGGCAAAGGTTAACTTTTTTTCGTGGTTGACTATACATGAAAACTGGAAAGCTCAAACTGTCTTTACCTGTGCAAAGTTTACCTACCGATCGTCCGCAAAGAGAAACAAAATATCTGTTATATTGTGCCATTAATAAGATAAATATCTCCATTCCTCGTTTCTAGGACACGGTAATACCTTTAACATTCTATCTTATCCTTGTTTGACAGCCTGCTTCCATCATGCCGTTGGTGTGGCTGATCCAAGTATAATTAGTGACGATCAGATGACTGCCTCCTCGTATTATTCCAGTTATTGGTTACCCCATTACGGTCGTCTCAATGATACGAGAGGCGGTGGCTGGGCAGCGAGATTATCATCTAGTGTTTCTGATTGGCTCCAGATAGACTTTGAAAGGACTGTTCAAGTCTGTGCTGTGGAGACTCAAGGGGATGTTGACGGTAATGAGTGGGTTATCGCCTTTTACCTCTCTTTCTCGTCGGATGGAGTATCTTGGAGTAATTCCACGTATGAAAATGGAACGCAAGTGGTGAGTTTAACCCGATGGGTGACTTCACTGTTACTTTTTTGTAAATCTTTTAGCTGGTAAAATTTTTCTCATTACATTTTAGCCCTTTGTAAATTGAGAGAGTGTGGAACATTTGGATTTACGTAGTCGGACTATGGCAAAACAGTAATTGCAATTTTATTCGGGAAGTCGGTATTTTACGTGGATAAAAATACGTTTTCTCATGGGAGACACAAGAGGTACATGTATCAAGGCATGCATCAACTCGGTCCCAAAATCGTCCTCTGTCCTATCCAGAGGTTGTGTATCCCATAACTGTGCTTTGCAGAAGTTTATCCCCAAACAATTATTGTTAACGATATATTGAGTAATTCATTGCTTGATTGATTGATTGATTTAGATATTTACTAGACAAGGCGACCACAATTACATTGACCAGGAAACGTTGCCAGTAACAGTATTTGCAAGATATATTCGCTTTCATCCAATTTTTCAACATGCTTGGAATACCCTGAGAGTAGAGGTTTATGAAGGTACATATCACTAGTTCATTTCTTTGAATGTACTTTACTTAGCAAATAGTTTTTATTTATTTTAAGAACGTTTTAATTTCTGTTTTAATGGAAATCATTCTTTGTACATTGAAAAGCTTACAACCTTTGCCACCTTAGAACTTTTGACTGACGACAGAAAAGTTGTTTAAAGCACACTACGCGATATCTTGCATATCTTGTATATTTTATACAGAGATTGACGAATATACCTGAAATATACACAAATTCTCGGACGTCCTCTCGCGACGGGTTTTTAAGATATCACTTGCAAAGTTTCAGTTCTAATAGAGGAATTTAGTACGCCAAATACTGTGTGAGGAAAGTGTCGTTTGTCTTCGGAGACTGATTTTATAGCACTTTTTCCGCCCAAATTAAGTATGAGATTAGAGTTTGGACTTTGGTGTGTGACATTTCCTTTAATTCATAATATACAAAAAAATTGACGCACACGGTATTGGCGTTCATTCATCTGTCACTGAGATGCAACAAAGTGCGGCTGTTTTGCAAATAAAGGGAAGGTGCAGGAGCTTCTGCAGCCGACTCGGTCGTTCTGAGTTTGAGGCCTGAAACCTAAAAGGCAATATTAAATACCGAAAAACTAAAACTTTATTCAAATAATGCAATCTATTAGCTTTAATATGATGTGTAGTTTGAGCCTATACAAAAGAATAGCAGCACGACAGTTATTTCTTTTCCGCGGACATCTTATTTTCCTTTAGTTCAGTTTCAGTTTCAGTTTGAGTTTCAGTTTTTTTGCACTATTTACAAATATTTCTACATTAAACGACATTACACGAGTGAAGAGATAAAACAGCGAACTAAATTATACAAGTGATGAATGATGAGTAGCTTAAGCTTTCGAGTTGGTCACTGCCACAAGAAATTAATCGAAATGAACATGTACATATATTTTTACAAGAAACAAAAGAAACTAAAGTGCAAATAGGTTATATAACAAATACAATATATTACATAATATATTAAAAACATCAATTTATAGTACATATTGATAAGATTAACATGATATGGCCAGACTACACCTAAACACAGATTGAGTAATTAGAAGATACAGTTTGTATTGTTTATAAAAATGATCATAAGATAGTTTTTTTAATTCTAAGGGTATAGTTTCCCAGATTTACCGAGACCTTAAGCAAACACGACGGCTACGGCAACAACACAAAGCAAGAATATTATTGGTTAAAAAAAGGAGAAAAAATTGTGCTGCTCGTGCAGCAGGAATGTCCGAAGTGCATTTCTTTGCTCACGACAACATGAGCATACAACAATGAAACACTTATTTGCTCTGTTTGCTTTAGAAGCGTTCCTACCTTATCCAATGACAGGATAGTTCGTCCGTATTGTACAACATGAAGAAGACGGAATATCGCGAAATACTTGCGATATTTTGGAGCGGTTTATTTGTTGACCGTGACGTTGCCGTTGTCGTTGCTTAAACTCGTTTTCATTCTTCACAGGGAACCCTACATTGCCTCCTTCCAGTACGCCCTTAGAATCATCCACAACCCAAGGACCAAGCACGACCCTGCCTTCCAGTAAGTATTTCTTTTTTTTTCAAGTTGGCTACCGTGGTATCGTTTTAACAAAGGTAATCCTAATTCCATGATTGAAGTTCAGTTTTGATGATAAAAAGAGGGAGTTATTAGCCGTCGTTAGTACCAGTAGCATTTCAGCAGCTTGATAGCTTAATAGAAAGGCAAAGAGTTCCCAAGGTTAAGTGCAAGTGAAACAGCACAACGAAATACGGTAACTCTTTGCTCTCCATGGTGCGGTTTTGCCTGGACGTTAGAAAGAAATCATTCTGTTTTCTTTTGACAACGGGAAAAAATTGTTTAACAAATACCCTGACGGTAAAGGGTGGGAAGATTAGATCTGTACTTTCCTTGTCTTTGTTATTATTTTCTACAGGAAACGCCTCATCGTCTCCTTCCAGTACCCCCTTAGAATCATCCACAACCCAACGACCAAGCACGACCCCGGCATCGAGTAAGTATTTCAATGAGGCCAGCCTTTCACCGATGGATGAAAAATGCAGGGCCCAGTTGTTCGAAAGCCGATTAACGCCAATGCCAGGTTAAAAATTAACCAAGGAGTTTATTTCTCTACTCACAAATGCTGTTCAACGCTGATATACGGCAAAACTTTACTTGAGAAGAAGTCAATCTTGAAAAACAAACAAAAAAAAAGCACAACAAACTTTCTGCAAAGACTTGAAAACATGAAACAAAGGTTTAAGCTAATCTTGGATTAAATGAGTTAATGGGCTTTCGAACAACGGGCCCAGGTTTAGTTCTTCAGCTATTTCAAGGGGTTCATTTGTACTTTGCTCGACAATTTTAGTTTCCGAAATATTCCCAGATTAACTCAGATTCAAGGTTTACTAAAACACTGTATTGCAACGTTAAAACTAAAACCGTCCGACGTTTCGAAAATGTAATTCTCTATCATGGCAAAGGTTACTTTTTTTCGTGGTTGACTATACATGAAAACTGGAAAGTGCAAACTGTCTTTACCTGTGCAAAGTTTACCTACCGATCGTCCCCAAAGAGAAACAAAATATCTGTTATATTGTGCCATTAATAAGATAAATATCTCCATTCCTCGTTTCTAGGACACGGTAATACCTTTAACATTCTATCTTATCCTTGTTTGACAGCCTGCTTCCATCATGCCGTTGGTGTGGCTGATCCAAGTATAATTAGTGACGATCAGATGACTGCCTCCTCGTATTATTCCAGTTATTGGTTACCCCATTACGGTCGTCTCAATGATACGAGAGGCGGTGGCTGGGCAGCGAGATTATCATCTAGTGTTTCTGATTGGCTCCAGATAGACTTTGAAAGGACTGTTCAAGTCTGTGCTGTGGAGACTCAAGGGGATGTTGACGGTAATGAGTGGGTTATCGCCTTTTACCTCTCTTTCTCGTCGGATGGAGTATCTTGGAGTAATTCCACGTATGAAAATGGAACGCAAGTGGTGAGTTTAACCCGATGGGTGACTTCACTGTTACTTTTTTGTAAATCTCTTGGCTGGTAAAATTTTTCTCATTACATTTTAGCCCTTTGTAAATTGAGAGAGTGTGGAACATTTGGATTTAGGTAATCGGACTATGGCAAAACAGTAATTGCAATTTTAATCGGGAAGTCGGGTATTTTACGTGGATAAAAATACGTTTTCTCCTGGGAGACACAAGAGGTACATGTATCAAGGCATGCATCAACTCGGTCCCAAAATCGTCCTTTGTCCTATCCAGAGGTTGTGTATGCCACAACTGCGCTTTGCAGAAGTTTATCCCCAAACAATTATTTTTAACGATATATTGAGTAATTCATTGCTTGATTGATTGATTGATTTAGATATTTACTAGACAAGGCGACCACAATTACATTGACCAGGAAACGTTGCCAGTAACAGTATTTGCAAGATATATTCGCTTTCATCCAATTTCTCAACATGCTTGGAATACCCTGAGAGTAGAGGTTTATGAAGGTACATATCACTAGTTCATTTCTTTGAATGTACTTTACTTAGCAAATAGTTTTTATTTATTTTAAGAACGTTTTAATTTCTGTTTTAATGGAAATCATTCTTTGTACAATTGAAAAGCTTACAACCTTTGCCACCTTAGAACTTTTGACTGGCGACAGAAAAGTTGTTTAAAGCACACTACGCGATATCTTGCATATCTTGTATATTTTATACAGAGATTGACGAATATACCTGAAATATACACAAATTCTCGGACGTCCTCTCGCGACGGGTTTTTAAGATATCACTTGCAAAGTTTCAGTTCTAATAGAGGAATTTAGTACGCCAAATACTGTGTGAGGAAAGTGTCGTTTGTCTTCGGAGACTCATTTTATAGCACTTTTTCCGCCCAAATTAAGTATGAGATGAGAGTTTGGACTTTGGTGTGTGACATTTCCTTTAATTCATAATATACAAAAAAAATTGACGCACACGGTATTGGAGTTCATTCATCTGTCACTGAGATGCAACAAAGTGCGGCTGTTTTGCAAATAAGGGGAAGGTGCAGGAGCTTCTGCAGCCGACTCGGTCGTTCTGAGTTTGAGGCCTGAAAACTAAAAGGCAATATTAAATACCGAAAAACTAAAACTTTATTCAAATAATGCAATCTATTAGCTTTAATATGATGTGTAGTTTGAGCCTATACAAAAGAATAGCAGCACGACAGTTATTTCTTTTCCGCGGACATCTTATTTTCCTTTAGTTCAGTTTCAGTTTCAGTTTGAGTTTCAGTTTTTTTGCACTATTTACAAATATTTCTACATTAAACGACATTACACGAGTGAAGAGATAAAACAGCGAACTAAATTATACAAGTGATGAATGATGAGTAGCTTAAGCTTTCGAGTTGGTCACTGCCACAAGAAATTAATCGAAATGAACATGTACATATATTTTTACAAGAAACAAAAGAAACTAAAGTGCAAATAGGTTATATAACAAATACAATATATTACATAATATATTAAAACATCAATTTATAGTACATATTGATAAGATTAACATGATATGGCCAGACTACACCTAAACACAGATTGAGTAATTAGAAGATACAGTTTGTATTGTTTATAAAAATGATTATAAGATAGTTTTTTAATTCTAAGGGTATAGTTTCCCAGATTTACCGAGACCTTAAGCAAACACGACGGCTACGGCAACAACACAAAGCAAGAATATTATTGGTTAAAAAAAGAGAAAAAATTGTGCTGCTCGTGCAGCAGGAATGTCCGAAGTGCATTTCTTTGCTCACGACAACGTGAGCATACAACAATGAAACACTTATTTGCTCTGTTTGCTTTAGAAGCGTTCCTACCTTATCCAATGACAGGATAGTTCGTCCGTATTGTACAACATGAAGAAGACGGAATATCGCGAAATACTTGCGATATTTTGGAGCGGTTTATTTGTTGACCGTGACGTTGCCGTTGTCGTTGCTTAAACTCGTTTTCATTCTTCACAGGGAACCCTACATTGCCTCCTTCCAGTACGCCCTTAGAATCATCCAAACCAAGGACCAAGCACGACCCTGCCTTCCAGTAAGTATTTCTTTCTTTTTTTTAAGTTGGCTACCGTGGTATCGTTTTAACAAAGGTAATCCTAATTCCATGATTGAAGTTCAGTTTTGATGAAAAAACAGGGAGTTATTAGCCGTCGTTAGTACCAGTAGCATTTCAGCAGCTTGATAGCTTAATAGAAAGGCAAAGAGTTCCAAGGTTAAGTGCAAGTGAAACAGCACAACGAAATACGGTAACTCTTTGCTCTCCATGGTGCGGTTTTGCCTGGACGTTAGAAAGAAATCATTCTGTTTTCTTTTGACAACGGGAAAAAATTGTTTAACAAATACCCTGACGGTAAGGGTGGGAAGATTAGATCTGTACTTTCCTTGTCTTTGTTATTATTTTCTACAGGAAACGCCTCATCGTCTCCTTCCAGTACCCCCCTTAGAATCATCCACAACCCAACGACCAAGCACGACCCCGGCATCGAGTAAGTATTTCAATGAGGCCAGCCTTTCACCGATGGATGAAAAATGCAGGGCCCAGTTGTTCGAAAGCCGATTAACGCCAATGCCAGGTTAAAAATTAACCAAGGAGTTTATTTCTCTACTCACAAATGCTGTTCAACGCTGATATACGGCAAAACTTTACTTGAGAAGAAGTCAATCTTGAAAAACAAACAAAAAAAAAGCACAACAAACTTTCTGCAAAGACTTGAAAACATGAAACAAAGGTTTAAGCTAATCTTGGATTAAATGAGTTAATGGGCTTTCGAACAACGGGCCCAGGTTTAGTTCTTCAGCTATTTCAAGGGGTCATTTGTACTTTGCTCGACATTTTAGTTTCCGAAATATTCCCAGATTAACTCAGATTCAAGGTTTACTAAAACACTGTATTGCAACGTTAAAACTAAAACCGTCCGACGTTTCGAAAATGTAATTCTCTATCATGGCAAAGGTTACTTTTTTTCGTGGTTGACTATACATGAAAACTGGAAAGTGCAAACTGTCTTTACCTGTGCAAAGTTTACCTACCGATCGTCCCCAAAGAGAAACAAAAATGTTGTATATTGTGCCATTAATAAGATAATATCTCCATTCCTCGTTTCTAGGACACGGTAATACCTTTAACATTCTATCTTATCCTTGTTTGACAGCCTGCTTCCATCATGCCGTTGGTGTGGCTGATCCAAGTATAATTAGTGACGATCAGATGACTGCCTCCTCGTATTATTCCAGTTATTGGTTACCCCATTACGGTCGTCTCAATGATACGAGAGGCGGTGGCTGGGCAGCGAGATTATCATCTAGTGTTTCTGATTGGCTCCAGATAGACTTTGAAAGGACTGTTCAAGTCTGTGCTGTGGAGACTCAAGGGGATGTTGACGGTAATGAGTGGGTTATCGCCTTTTACCTCTCTTTCTCGTCGGATGGAGTATCTTGGAGTAATTCCACGTATGAAAATGGAAACGCAAGTGGTGAGTTTAACCCGATGGGTGACTTCACTGTTACTTTTTTGTAAATCTCTGGCTGGTAAAATTTTTCTCATTACATTTTAGCCCTTTGTAAATGTGAGAGAGTGTGGAACATTTGGATTTAGGTAATCGGACTATGGCAAAAACAGTAATTGCAATTTTAATCGGGAAGTCGGGTATTTTACGTGGATAAAATACGTTTTCTCCTGGGAGACACAAGAGGTACATGTATCAAGGCATGCATCAACTCGGTCCCAAAATCGTCCTTGTCTATCCAGAGGTGTGTATGCCACAACTGCGCTTTGCAGAAGTTTATCCCCAAACAATTATTTTTAACGATATATTGAGTAATTCATTGCTTGATTGATTGATTGATTTAGATATTTACTAGACAAGGGCGACCACAATTACATTGACCAGGAAACGTTGCCAGTAACAGTATTTGCAAGATATATTCGCTTTCATCCAATTTCTCAACATGCTTGGAATACCCTGAGAGTAGAGGTTTATGAAGGTACATATCACTAGTTCATTTCTTTGAATGTACTTTACTTAGCAAATAGTTTTTATTTATTTTAAGAACGTTTTAATTTCTGTTTTAATGGAAATCATTCTTTGTACAATTGAAAAGCTTACAACCTTTGCCCCTTAGAAACTTTGACTGGCGACAGAAAAGTTGTTTAAAGCACACTACGCGATATCTTGCCTATCTTGTATATTTTATACAGAGATTGACGAATATACCTGAAATATACACAAATTCTCGGAGTCCTCCTCGCGACGGGTTTTTAAGATATCACTTGCAACGTTTCAGTTCTATAGAGGAATTTAGTACGCCAAATACTGTGTGAGGAAAGTGTCGTTGTCTTCGGAGACTCATTTTATAGCACTTTTTCCGCCCAAATTAAGTATGAGATGAGGTTTGGACTTTGGTGTGTGACATTTCCTTTAATTCATAATATACAAAAAAAATTGACGCACACGTATTGGAGTTCATTCATCTGTCACTGAGATGCAACAAAGTGCGGCTGTTTGGCAAATAAGGGGAAGGTTGCAGGAGCTTCTGCAGCCGACTCGGTCGTTCTGAGTTTGAGGCTGAAAACTAAAAGGCAATATTAAATACCGAAAAACTAAAACTTTATTCAAATAATGCAATCTATTAGCTTTAATCTGAGTTGTGTAGTT
>NW_027179505.1:77500-81977 GCF_036669935.1 Montipora foliosa | reverse complement strand
CCATTTTAAAAAAGTTAAAATTACAATGCCAGTGCAAAATTGTGCAAAACGTTCGTTTTAGCCTCTAAATAACACGTTTTATGAAAACTGCTATTTTGCAGTGTTTGCAGCAGTTTTCCAGTAAAAACAGCAAAACGTTTATCATGACCATTTTTAAAAAAGTTAAAATTACAGTGCCAGTGCAAAATTGTGCAAAACGTTCGTTTTAGCCTCTAAATAACACGTTTTATGAAAACTGCTATTTTGCAGTGTTTGCAGCAGTTTTCCAGTAAAAACAGCAAAAACGTTTATCATGACCAATTTTTAAAAAAGTTAAAATTACAGTGCCAGTGCAAAATTGTGCAAAACGTTCGTTTTAGCCTCTAAATAACACGTTTTATGAAAACTGCTATTTTGCAGTGTTTGCAGCAGTTTTCCAGTAAAAACAGCAAAAACGTTTATCATGACCAATTTTTAAAAAGTTAAAATTACAGTGCCAGTGCAAAATTGTGCAAAACGTTCGTTTTAGCCTCTAAATAACACGTTTTATGAAAACTGCTATTTTGCAGTGTTTGCAGCAGTTTTCCAGTAAAAACAGCAAAAACGTTTATCATGACCAATTTTTAAAAAGTTAAAATTACAGTGCCAGTGCAAAATTGTGCAAAACGTTCGTTTTAGCCTCTAAATAACACGTTTTATGAAAACTGCTATTTTGCAGTGTTTCCAGCAGTTTTCCAGGTAAAACAGCAAAAACGTTTATCATGACCAATTTTTAAAAAAGTTAAAATTACAGTGCCAGTGCAAAATTGTGCAAAACGTTCGTTTTAGCCTCTAAATAACACGTTTTATGAAAACTGCTATTTTGCAGTGTTTGCAGCAGTTTTCCAGTAAAAACAGCAAAAACGTTTATCATGACCAATTTTTAAAAAAGTTAAAATTACAGTGCCAGTGCAAAATTGTGCAAAACGTTCGTTTTAGCCTCTAAATAACACGTTTTATGAAAACTGCTATTTTGCAGTGTTTGCAGCAGTTTTCCAGTAAAAACAGCAAAAACGTTTATCATGACCAATTTTTAAAAAAGTTAAAATTACAGTGCCAGTGCAAAATTGTGCAAAACGTTCGTTTTAGCCTCTAAATAACACGTTTTATGAAAACTGCTATTTTGCAGTGTTTGCAGCAGTTTTCCAGTAAAAACAGCAAAAACGTTTATCATGACCAATTTTTAAAAAAGTTAAAATTACAGTGCCAGTGCAAAATTGTGCAAAACGTTTGTTTTAGCCTTTAAATAACACGTTTTATGAAAACTGCTATTTTGCAGTGTTTGCAGCAGTTTTCCAGTAAAAACAGCAAAAACGTTTATCATGACCAATTTAAAAAAAGTAAAATTACAGTGCTAGTGCAAAATTGTGCAAAACGTTCGTTTTAGCCTCTAAATAACACGTTTTATGAAAACTGCTATTTTGCAGTGTTTGCAGCAGTTTTCCAGTAAAAACAGCAAAAACGTTTATGACCAATTTTAAAAAAGTTAAAATTACAGTGCCAGTGCAAAATTGTGCAAAACGTTCGTTTTAGCCTCTAAATAACACGTTTTATGAAAACTGCTATTTTGCAGTGTTTGCAGCAGTTTTCCAGTAAAAACAGCAAAACGTTTATCATGACCAATTTTAAAAAAGTTAAAATTACAGTGCCAGTGCAAAATTGTGCAAAACGTTCGTTTTAGCCTCTAAATAACACGTTTTATGAAAACTGCTATTTTGCAGTGTTTGCAGCAGTTTTCCAGTAAAAACAGAAAAAATGTTTATCATGACCAATTTTTTAAAAAGTTAAAATTACAGTGCCAGTGCAAAATTGTGCAAAACGTTCGTTTTAGCCTCTAAATAACACGTTTTATGAAAACTGCTATTTTGCAGTGTTTGCAGCAGTTTTCCAGTAAAAACAGCAAAAACGTTTATCATGACCAATTTTTAAAAAAGTTAAAATTACAGTGCCAGTGCAAAATTGTGCAAAACGTTCGTTTTAGCCTCTAAATAACACGTTTTATGAAAACTGCTATTTTGCAGTGTTTGCAGCAGTTTTCCAGTAAAAACAGCAAAAACGTTTATGACCAATTTTTAAAAAAGTTAAAATTACAGTGCCAGTGCAAAATTGTGCAAAACGTTCGTTTTAGCCTCTAAATAACACGTTTTATGAAAACTGCTATTTTGCAGTGTTTGCAGCAGTTTTCCAGTAAAAACAGCAAAAACGTTTATCATGACCAATTTTTAAAAAAGTTAAAATTACAGTGCCAGTGCAAAATTGTGCAAAACGTTCGTTTTAGCCTCTAAATAACACGTTTTATGAAAACTGCTATTTTGCAGTGTTTGCAGCAGTTTTCCAGTAAAAACAGCAAAAACGTTTATCATGACCAATTTTTAAAAAGTTAAAATTACAGTGCCAGTGCAAAATTGTGCAAAACGTTCGTTTTAGCCTCTAAATAACACGTTTTATGAAAACTGCTATTTTGCAGTGTTTGCAGCAGTTTTCCAGTAAAAACAGCAAAAACGTTTATCATGACCAATTTTTAAAAAAGTTAAAATTACAGTGCCAGTGCAAAATTGTGCAAAACGTTCGTTTTAGCCTCTAAATAACACGTTTTATGAAAACTGCTATTTTGCAGTGTTTGCAGCAGTTTTCCAGTAAAAACAGCAAAAACGTTTATCATGACCAATTTTTAAAAAAGTTAAAATTACAGTGCCAGTGCAAAATTGTGCAAAACGTTCGTTTTAGCCTCTAAATAACACGTTTTATGAAAACTGCTATTTTGCAGTGTTTGCAGCAGTTTTCCAGTAAAAACAGCAAAAACGTTATCATGACCAATTTTTAAAAAAGTTAAAATTACAGTGCCAGTGCAAAATTGTGCAAAACGTTCGTTTTAGCCTCTAAATAACACGTTTTATGAAAACTGCTATTTTGCAGTGTTTGCAGCAGTTTTCCAGTAAAAACAGCAAAAACGTTTATCATGACCAATTTTTAAAAAAGTTAAAATTACAGTGCCAGTGCAAAATTGTGCAAAACGTTCGTTTTAGCCTCTAAATAACACGTTTTATGAAAACTGCTATTTTGCAGTGTTTGCAGCAGTTTTCCAGTAAAAACAGCAAAAACGTTTATCATGACCAATTTTTAAAAAGTTAAAATTACAGTGCCAGTGCAAAATTGTGCAAAACGTTCGTTTTAGCCTCTAAATAACACGTTTTATGAAAACTGCTATTTTGCAGTGTTTGCAGCAGTTTTCCAGTAAAAACAGCAAAAACGTTTATCATGACCATTTTATAAAAAAAGTTAAAATACAGTGCCAGTGCAAAATTGTGCAAAACGTTCGTTTTAGCCTCTAAATAACACGTTTTATGAAAACTGCTATTTTGCAGTGTTTGCAGCAGTTTTCCAGTAAAAACAGCAAAAACGTTTATCATGACCAATTTTTAAAAAAGTTAAAATTACAGTGCCAGTGCAAAATTGTGCAAAACGTTCGTTTTAGCCTCTAAATAACACGTTTTATGAAAACTGCTATTTTGCAGTGTTTGCAGCAGTTTTCCAGTAAAAACAGCAAAAACGTTTATCATGACCAATTTTTAAAAAAGTTAAAATTACAGTGCCAGTGCAAAATTGTGCAAAACGTTCGTTTTAGCCTCTAAATAACACGTTTTATGAAAACTGCTATTTTGCAGTGTTTGCAGCAGTTTTCCAGTAAAAACAGCAAAACGTTTATCATGACCAATTTTTAAAAAAGTTAAAATTACAGTGCCAGTGCAAAATTGTGCAAAACGTTCGTTTTAGCCTCTAAATAACACGTTTTATGAAAACTGCTATTTTGCAGTGTTTGCAGCAGTTTTCCAGTAAAAACAGCAAAACGTTTATCATGACCAATTTTTAAAAAAGTTAAAATTACAGTGCCAGTGCAAAATTGTGCAAAACGTTCGTTTTAGCCTCTAAATAACACGTTTTATGAAAACTGCTATTTTGCAGTGTTTGCAGCAGTTTTCCAGTAAAAACAGCAAAAACGTTTATCATGACCAATTTTTAAAAAGTTAAAATTACAGTGCCAGTGCAAAATTGTGCAAAACGTTCGTTTTAGCCTCTAAATAACACGTTTTATGAAAACTGCTATTTTGCAGTGTTTGCAGCAGTTTTCCAGTAAAAACAGCAAAAACGTTTATAGTGACCAATTTTTAAAAAAGTCAAAATTACAGTGCCAGTGCAAAATTGTGCAAAACGTTCGTTTTAGCCTCTAAATAACACGTTTTATGAAAACTGCTATTTTGCAGTGTTTGCAGCAGTTTTCCAGTAAAAACAGCAAAAACGTTTATCATGACCATTTTTAAAAAAGTTAAAATTACAGTGCCAGTGCAAAATTGTGCAAAACGTTCGTTTTAGCCTCTAAATAACACGTTTTATGAAAACTGCTATTTTGCAGTGTTTGCAGCAGTTTTCCAGTAAAAACAGCAAAAACGTTTATCATGAC
>NW_027179505.1:60000-70000 GCF_036669935.1 Montipora foliosa | reverse complement strand
TCCTGAACCAAAGGTTGTGGCGATTCAAAGGTCGGAGAACTGCGAAGTAACGATCAATTGCCATGATGATCAGACAAAGAATAGATGCCGCAAGATTGATATAACCAAGGTAGGGAAATCCCCTGCATGTAATTTCTCCAAGCATTCCAGTAATCGGCCACGTACCTTCGCTATAAAACTGAGCAATGGACCAAGGCATTATGAACGCCGTCACCAGTAAGTCGGCCACGGCCATGTTAACAAACATGACGCTGTTAATTGATCGTGCTTCTGATCTTTTCCACACGATGTAGATGAGAAGGGTGTTGCCTACTCCAGATGCAAGGATCGTTATGCTGTATAACACTGTAAACACCACTTTTCCGACTTCAGCACCTTCCATTTTTCAATCTGAATTACATCTGTTTCATAATGGAACATGACACATAAATCAGTAATTAAAATGTCTCGCTTAATTAAAAAGGCTGAGTGCAAACCGGAAACACAGAATTGGTTGGTGGTAATTTTGTCACCGGTAAAATCCGTTCTCAGGTTGAATCCATTTTTACATAGGTTAAATTGGGGATCCTCATTTTACCTAGGTTGAATACGCACTCAGATGAATGGAAGAACTTTGTTGGAGCCTAAATTAAGCCTAGAAAAAATTTGGGTCAGGTTATAGGATTAAGTTTGGGTTTGGATTTAAGTTGACTTACTACGTAAGAGTAAATGGGTTGAACGGGTTCGTCGTTGTAGATCTGTAGGGTACGACGAGTTCGAGTACCGGTTAGTATTTAGTTAGTATATATGTGCGTTCTTTGTTTCCTTACTATGTTGTAATGTTGAGACTGAATGGGTAAGTGTATTAATACAAAAACCGATAAGATGATACGAAACATTAAGATGACTTGTGTTGAAATGGAGATCACAGAGCTTGAGTGAAAGGAAAGGTGTTTTCAATCCTCTGTGGGGGGTTGATAGCTGCTTTAAACTTGGAAGAGTGCACATTCAACCTAGCTAAAATGAGGATCATTAATTTAACCTAGGTAAAAACGGATTCAACCTGAGACCGGATTTGAGCGACAACAATTGTTTGTTGGGCGAAGTTTGAAAAAACTTAAACCTTTGAGCTAACAACTCTTCTCAACAGTTTTTTTTAATTTACCGTGATCGTCAAAGCGCAGTGTAGTGATTATTGATCCCCTTACCCTACTAAGTATTGGAAATGACAAAGCTAAAAAAGTTTATTCTTTCATAATCACAGTTGCGATCAAAAACGAAAAATAGAGACAAAAAATCGAGGGAAATAAGTAGAGGCAGCAATCATTTTTAACTATTGCAGTCTTTGGTCAATAATGCTCATCCTAAATCTTTCCCGCGCAATGAAAAGAAATAAAAGCTACAAGCTTCTCTTCTCCATGGGTAACGTGTGAAATCCGGCATAAAATGAACCGAAGATACAAACTGTTTAAAGCTGTGATCTGAAGTAAATGCCCAGAGGAAACGACTATACAAACGAATCGGGAATGAGGTAACTTTCGACCTAAGAAAAGCAAAGTCAGCGTATTACTCTAACATGTTCAGCAAAGCAAAGACCACAAGCGCACACTGGAGTCTCCTTAATGGAGCCACTGAACACAGATGACGAATCCATGAACCTTACTGATGAAAGAAAAGCTAACTAATGAATATACAAAAATTTGTTTTTATCAACGGAGTTGATAATGTAAATTGGCCACTGTACAGAGATTCTAAAAGCTGACGTTTCGAGCGTTAGCCCTTCGTCAGAGCGAATAGAGGGATTATGGGTTACGTGTAGTTTTTATAGTAGAGTAGGAGCTACGCTATTGGTGGTAACATGGCATGAAAAATAGGAATATATTAGTTAAATGAAAAGCGTTCGTTAATACCGTGAGGATTAAGGGTGCCGATTTGAAAGATGAATTTTAGTTCCAGATTCTTGCGGCTTTCCGTCGTACCTAGATGTAGGGAAAGGCCGCAGATAGCCATGTGTTTTTTGGAGTGGTTAGGCAGATTAAAATGGCGAGCGACTGGCTTGGATGCATCCTTGTCATTCTTCTCAACATCGCGAAGGTGTTCGCGGAATCGGTCACCTAGTCGTCTACCTGTATGTCTCACCAATGTATAATTTATTGCATAACGTGCAGGTTATGCAATAAATGACATTTGAGGAGGTACATGTGAAACGATCGGTGATCTTAACAGATCGCTTAGGTCCCGATATCTTGCTAGTGTTAACAATGAAAAGACAAGTTTTGCATCATTCCTAATAGCGAAGGTCTTCAAGCACTTAAACACTTTTTCGATCAACGCATTGTCAAAGAACCTAGCTCGGAAACGCTCCTCCGCCTTGCCGAACTAGTTTTAACGCTTAATTGTTTTTCATTCGCCGGCAACTATTACAAACAAATTAATGGTGTAGCGATGGGCACAAGAATGGGACCTAGCTATGCCAATCTTTTTGTAGGATATGTTGAACACCAATTTTTTAATCAGTACAACGGCCCCAAACCTGAAATCTACGGCCGTTACATCGACGACTGCATCGGCGCTATTTCATCCAGCAGAGAAGAACTCGATCAATTTATAACCTCCGTCAACTCTTTTCATCCGGCTCTTAAATATACCTGGGAAATTTCGGAAACTTCATTGGCTTTTCTAGATATCAAAGTTTCTATTAGAGGCAACGTGCTATGTACTAGTGTGCACTACAAACCTACTGATTCACACAGTTATTTGTTGTATTCATCGTCACATCCATCACATGTTAAGAACTCCATCCCTTATTCTCAATTTCTTAGACTTCGACGCCTATGTAGTGATGACTCCGATTTTTCCAGCAAATCAGAGGAGATGTGCCAGTTCTTCGAAAAACGTGGCTATCCTGTCTCTGTGGTCAAAGCGGGCCATCATCGCGCCCAACAATTTTATCGACAGTCATCACTACAAACGTCACAAAAAGATAAGAATGACAGAATTCCATTCACCCTCACTTTCCATCCTCATAATCACGCAGTCAAAAGCATCATTCTTAGTAATTTTAAATTACTCCAAAATGATCCCGAGACTGGTAGAATCTTTTCGCAACCTCCAATTATTTCATTCAAACGCGACAAAAACGTAGGCAACTTTTTAGTTAGAAGCGCGCTCAAAACTAACGAGCAACCCGGCACTTTCAAATGCGCGCGCTCACGATGAAAAACTTGTCTTTTCATTGTTAACACTAGCAAGATATCGGGACCTAAGCGATCTGTTAAGATCACCGATCGTTTCACATGTACCTCCGCAAATGTCATTTATTGCATAACCTGCACGTTATGCAATAAATTATACATTGGTGAGACAGGTAGACGACTAGGTAACCGATTCCGCGAACACCTTCGCGATGTTGAGAAGAATGACAAGGATGCATCCAAGCCAGTCGCTCGCCATTTTAATCTGCCTAACCACTCCAAAAAACACATGGCTATCTGCGGCCTTTCCCTACATCTAGGTACGACGGAAAGCCGCAAGAATCTGGAACTAAAATTCATCTTTCAAATCGGCACCCTTAATCCTCACGGTATTAACGAACGCTTTTCATTTAACTAATATATTCCTATTTTTCACGTTGCCATGTTACCACCAATAGCGTAGCTCCTACTCTACTATAAAAACTACACGTAACCCATAATCCCTCTATTCGCTCTGACGAAGGGCTAACGCTCGAAACGTCAGCTTTTAGAATCTCTGTACGGTGGCCAATTTACACTATCAACTCCGTTGATAAAACCAAATTTTTGTATACTACTTCCCCACCGACGCAGCACCACAGTTTCTTTAGAAACTACCCCTTCATTATTGTCAACAATATTCGCATTTGCACACTGATGTTCACGTATTGCCAATATGGTAAGACTATGTTGGTTAATAAAGCGCTGGTCCTGTCTGTCCGAAGGCACCATGTACGAGTCACGCACCTGATTATGTTGTTGGTGTTGTCTAGCGCTGGCCCGCGGGGTGCGAAGGGTAGTAATGAAGTGCTAATGGCCGTATATTTGCCGTATAATTTCAACTGTTGACGTAAATGAATGTATATTTTGCGTAAATGAACAGCAAAAGGTCTTGTACCAAATAGTGAAAATTAAAAACAATCACGTTAATAATATCCTGGCTTACATGGCTGTATTGGTGTCACGAAATCTCCTTTTTCTCGCTTTACATTAATTATGTATAGTCTCCGTTTGTTTTTTTTACTGGGTTGCCACTATGGCAAACCCAGTCGGGGTCTTGGTTTAGTTTGTTTGTTTTAGTTTTTTTATTTTTTGTGCATAGAGCCGTCTGTGCGTATTTTCTTAGGATCCAGAGGGTAGTGGGAAATTTCTCTGGTGGACACAGTAGAAGGATTAACTTAACCGGCAATGGCGTCGAAAGTCATGTAACGCGAATGGCGTTTTAGTGGATCTTTGAACAAAATACACCCTTATGAAGCTCAATAATGGCAAGTCAATTGGATACTGAACAAGACAGGCGGTGGAATCTTAAAAGCGACGAGTAATGGACTTCGACAACAATCTGTCGCCCGTCGAGCCGTCTTTTACCAAGTGTGCTGTTATGTAGAACACTGAAGATTCGTACGGCAGCGATAATAGTGAATTCAAAGCCTAGACCAGGTGGATTGGATGGAATTTCAAGCGTTAAAATCGCTTAAAAGTTGAGATTAGTTTCTTAGTGATGCAATTGCGTGTCTTCACCACATGTTCCTTTGATCTCACATAATTGTGTTTTGCCTCAAAATATTCGCTTGTTTTCGCTTTCGCTCGAACATATTTACCTTTATTACATGTCCAGTGAATAGTTTTATCCTCTGGGATGAATTTTCCGTCGAAAAATCAGTTATTTGGGTTGTTTTTGGCAAACAGAGGTTAATTATTCGTAATGCGATCGCTTCCGTTGCCGTTAGCAACGGGTCGCAAATTTGACACTTTTATCGCATTATCACATTACGCATTGATCGCTAATCCGATTATTCCTAAAACTCTAAAAATATTCGTGCCTCATCAGTTTTCGGTCGAATTTATGTCCAAGAAAGCAGATAAATTGCAGAAAATGTTAGTTTTGCATCCAAAAATTCGTAATCATCGCTAAAATGACCAAATTTTGTCTGGAAAACATATTTTACTGTTATTTTTTCGTAAATTTTTTCGTTCAACTTTCGCTTTCATAAAATGTTTCAGTTGTCTGTAAATAAGTTATATGCTGTTGGAAAGCTTATTTTCTTAGCTTTAAAATGATGTATTTTTTCCCCCAACTTTAAATATTTTTTGAGAAGAAAAACATTTTTTGGCGATGGCTGATTTACCGCGGTTTTCTCGCCGTTGGAAAAGTAGGAAAAAGAGTTAATTATTAGGCCGGTAGCCAGGTTTTTAACCTCACAAAAGGATCTGTTTCGTCGTACGAACGTGTGAGGACCTGTGAGCCAAATGGCCTCTCTGCTGATATGACTTCTGGGTGACCCCTTAATAACTTCTTACTAACCGAGCGCGAGGGCCGTACTGGGAAATATTGGCCCGAGGTCGTGGCAGTGCGAAAACGACCGAGGGCCAATATTCCCCAGTACGGCTCGAGCTAGCTCGGTTAGTACCGGTAAGTAGTTTATTAAATGCTTTGTTTTTGCAAGCCCGTAATCGGCCCGTGGGCATTACTTAGTTCTTATTAACCGAGCGGGAGGTCTATATGGGAGAATCTTGACCGAGGTCGCCAGTACAGACCGAACGCAGTGAGGTCTGTACCAGCGACCGAGGTCAAGATTCTCCCATACAGACCGACCTAGCTCGGTTAATAAGATGTTTATTACATGGCCAAACAAGAACAATTTAATTCGTTTAATGTAACTGGTTTGTACTGACATTTTGCTTGCGATGAGCGGCGATGAGCTGAACTTAATTCTGTCAAAGTTTGCTCGTCATCCTCTCTTTTGTCATCATACTGTTTGGCACTTCCATAAATAAATATTGGTAGAAGAAAATACTCAATATTTTTGCATTTTAGTTTGCATCTTTTCACTGCAAAATATTACCCGTCTAGATGCCGGTCTAGATGGGAAAATCTAGACCGCGGTCAATATCAATTTTAGCCAATCAAATTCGTGAATTTTGTAGTTTCCAGTCCTCGTGAGACAGAGCCATATAATAAATGGTCTTAATGACCCCCCAACTTGAAAAAAATTGCCAGGAACGCTGCACGTACCACAGGCAACCCAGTGTACCCTCACGGAGGGTGTAGTTCTATCATTCTCTTCACGAGTTCCATAGTTCACTGCTGTTAATTATTCGCATTTCATAACGGTGTTAATGAACTAGTGTTGTTGTACCATTTCTAGTAGGAAAAAAGTCTCACGTTGTAAGCTTAATTAATGTACAGTAATAGTATAAATTCTTGTAATCTTGAGATACGTTTTGGTTGGTGGAGCAGAAAGTTTGCAGTTGAGAAAAGAGCAAGAGCAGTCGAAAGAAGTTGGGAAAGGCAAGTATCACTGCTATGAGTCAATAGTAGTAGCCGGCCGGAGAATCAACGACAAAACTCCCTTTGTCAGTGGCAGCAAGGAAAGAGAAGAAACGGTCAGATTGAGAGAGACGCGAGAACTTAGAAGGAACTAAGGGCCAGACGAGAAGTGAGCGCTGAGATTTGAGAAGTCAACGCGGAAACTGATGTTAGTCTGTTGGAGAACTGGTCGGTTGGATTTGCTTATAAAGGACTGAACTGGGTTTGCTAGAAAAGAACTGAACTTATTGTCTGTAAATATTAGAGTAAAGCAATTAGTAAATTTAGTATTATCATTTAAGTTAAGTTAATAAATAGATAATTATTTATTTAGTTAAGTATATTAAGGTTTCGTACACCGTTTTTTAAACTCTTTTGGGGTTAGTTCGTTTTCCTTGTTTTAAATCCTGCAATTGTATATTCTTAAGTTCCTTAGGTCATTTTTGCTTAGTTATATATATTTTATTTAAACCCTGTTATCGCTTCTTTTATGCTGTGTTGCGGGTTTGGGGGAAGTGGTGTGAAGTACGTTGTTTTACTTTTAGTTTTCTCCCGTTTCCTCCTCGCAATCTTGCGAGACCCAGGGGATCACGAACCGTCACAATTGGTCGTTTACATTAGATCTTCTCAGTGACATATATTTTTCCCCCAACGTTACGCGGCTTAAGTTTTCCTTAAAATGACACGATCATCGGTATTTTTGGACTTGCTCGCAGCGATAGTTCGTAAACAACATTCAAGTCGTAAGACACTGATGCCCAAAGGAAGTTGTGTGAATTTCAGTGAGTTTATCTCGTTCGGCAGAAAAGAGGTCATTGGTTGCCAGTCAATTACAGGTCTGGATATGTCCCTATGTATGTTTTAGCGTTTCACTAACATGATAGAACGCGTTATCAAAAGTATTGCCAAAGAAAATGACGAGCGATTGTATAGGCGAAAAGCGTTTTCTTCTGTGATCAAGATATAAAAGAAATTAAACTAAAACAAAAGTGGTTTTGTGGCCTGACTTCCACGTTTTAGAACGTCCAATTAACAGCATTATCACTGGAAATCACTGTTGATTGTGGAGGAAATTGTTTTTATTTAGGCCTCCTAGGATCAAATAGTCACACCATGTAGTTCCTTCAACAGCCTCATCAACAAAGAAAAGGGGGACGTGATCACAGCACTTTTATGTCTTCGGTCAGTATCTCAAAAGAATAATTAACAAATCAAATTGGCCAAGGTGTGAGGTTGTTCTAGTAGATAGGTGGCCTGAAAGCAACCTTTCAGAGACAAACAAAAACATAACAAAAGGAGCTATGTGAGAGACCTGCTATTTGTGTCGTCCGATAGCGATTTTGTAACGTGAAAACTGCTCATTACGGCAATATTAATCGTGGATGAATTCTATCTCAAATTCATCGTGATCGAAAAGATTCGAGATGTGACATGACTTGGGAAAAAAAAATTAAGACGGTATTAATGATGAAACATGATAAGAAAAAAATACCATGAAAAATGCATCATACACTTGCTTTTTTGTTTGAAACACTTGAAGGTCCAGTGCGTGTTTTGTGATGACTGACTAGATTAAAAAATGAGATATCCTGTGAAAATCCCGGATTTCACGGAAATGGTACTTACACTTGCAATAAAACTTCTACATTGCAAACGGAACGAGATGCTTCCGTGAAGCATATACTGGGTTGCCTGTAGTACGTGTTACAGAAAATCAGAAGGCACTGAATTGTGTGGTATTTGAAATACAGCATTCCAGTCTCCGAAGAATAACAAATAAAAGAGAAGCGAGAAACATTGGCTTCTGGGCTGACATGTCGATAATTTTCAAGTTCCCTCACAACTTCTTTTCACCACAAGTGTGCCCTCTGAGCATCTGAATGCTTTGTAATACTAAAATTCACTGAAGTCAAGCCCTTTCGGGCGGGGTTTGTGTTTGGATGGGAAACCAAAACAATATACCCCTCATAAAACAGAAGCATCGGACCGAAAATACTATTAACGTTAACAAATGCGAACTCAGCAAAGTACAGACTTTGTTAGCTTGCTTTATGCAAAACAAATATTGATGCAAAAGCAAATAACTATTGATACACAGTTTTTAGAAAGAGCAGAAGGAAGTTTCCGGAACGGTCGATCGAGAATAAAATATTTACGACATGAAAACAACATTAATTTTGAACCGTGAATATAGAATATAAAAAGTTACGATCCGCGACAAACATTTTGGGAGATTTTTGCTACGTTCAAATCAAATAAATCGCAAAATCGAAAGTGACATGCCGGAATTCAGCGGGCGCCGTGATTAAGTTACCGCGGCATGTTTACTCGCCGAATAGTGAAGTATCTGTGTCAAATGATGGCAAGATACCGGGTTTTTGAAAGTTTCTTTTTCTGTCAAGTGTTATAAAGTTTGACAATGAAATGAGCGAAGTCAAAACAAAGATCACAATCGCCCAACTCTTGTTTATGCAAAGTCAAAATTTACTCTCCAAGACGCGTACGACGTTATTTATCACCAGGTAATTCCATCATTTTGGAAATAGCAGCTACTACTAATTTTTCACTGATTTTGGGGCTCATTTTGTTGAAACTCAAGCACGCTTCCAACAGGCCTGTGAACCCTTCCTGCTTTACAGAGCAATACTAAAAAACTTCTCCCATATCACATTTCAACCTTAAGCTAGAAAATTCAATACACAACATGATATTATAATTCACAAAGGCAGAAAATACCACAGAATCCTTTTCCAGCGAAAAATTTATTGAAACAAACAACATATTTGCTCTTGGAGGCGAAAACCTCTTCCTATTTCATTGCGTGCGTGAAGACAAGAAACTCAATCGTGTCAAATTACCATGTACTTCAGGTAAATACAACTCACTTTGATTTCGTCTCGACGAGCGATAGATTGTTGTCGAAGTCCATTACTCGTCGCTTTTGAGATTCCTGCCTAGTTTATCCAACTGACTTTCCATTGTTGAGCTCCATAAGGGTATATTTTGTTTAAGAATCCAATAAAACGCCATTCGCGTTACATGACTTTCGACGCCATTGCAGGCTAAGTTAATGATTCTACAGTGTCCACCAGAGAAATCTACGCAGTTCCACTACCCTCTCGATCCTACGAAAATACGCGTAGAAGGCTCTATGCACAAAGACACCACTTACCAGGGGAGTGACAGGCAAGACTTTTACCGACACGGAAAAAAATACTAAAAAAAAAACGGAAGTCTACCTATTTTCCGACTGGGCAACCCAGTAAAAAACAGAAAAGGCGGATTTAACGGATGTATAAATAATATATAGATTTAGCCAAGCCTAAAAGCTGAGCTTACTGGTCATTTATTCTTACTGCCTGTACGGTTTGTGAAAATGTTTCCGGTTGCTGCTTTAATAATTAAATCATTTTCTTTGCTTTCTTATATAGAGAAATTCATTGCCTATGTAATGATTTCCATGGTAAATTTTACGCTA
>NW_027179505.1:47500-52500 GCF_036669935.1 Montipora foliosa | reverse complement strand
ATTTGGCACGCAAAAATTCATTCTCAAATTGAAGTCATTTGCATAGCTGTAGAGGGTGTAAAACCATCCTGACCGTTACGTCTCAGAAAACTGACAAACATACGAACAAGAGGACACAGGGCGTGTGCGTAATATGCACAGGCCGCTACCCAAATACGCTTCAAATGTCAGTTCAAAGTTCACAAATACAGCCTACCTAGAGGCTTCCGAACACGTAGTGCATATCGTCTTTCAGGAACAGGCGTAGGCAACCTGGCTGGGATGCTGGAAGCGCGGCCAGTTGCTGCTGCGCTAGGTGTTGATATTTTCATCTGTGTGGTGCAAACAGGTGTTCGTTCGGAGGCTTCAGTAGGATCCTCGTAGCTCTCAGGTTGAACTGGATGGGCCAAGGGTTGGAAAACAGGGGTGTTGTTGGGGGAGTTGGTTGTGGGATTGCAACTTTTTTTCATAGGAATACTTGCACCCCTAAGCTGGTCTGTGTGTCGGAGCCACACCAAATTAGGTCCAACGTCCACTTCATGGGGCAATGTACCGCGCTTCCAGGTATACCGACTTAGTGCTACCAATGTAAAGGCGTGCTATCACTCCCTGACCAATTAAGAAGTTTCTGGTTGTCCGACTAATGTAGAAACAGTTTGTTCTATCTGCAGGTTGTTGATCTTTAAGCGAAGATCTGGTTTCAACAGGACCAGCCGAGTGCATATTCGTCTTCCTAAAAATAACTAAGATGGCGGCTCACAAGTTGTTTAATGCGGTGCATTTCTGTAAGCTAACAAGAACCTTGTCAATTCAGAGGTTTCACTTTTGGCTCACTTTTCATGCCTGATTTGAGGCTCTCAGCGCTCAGCTAAACCATTAGTGGTAGAGTGATAAGGTGCTGATGTCGCATGCTTGATTGCATTTCTCTTGAGGAAAAGCTCAAATTCTCCAAAAAGTGTGGCCTATTGCTGCTCACAAGTTGGGCCGGGACATCATGTCTAGCAAAGAGATTTTGAAGCTTCTCGATGGTCTTTGCTGTGGAGATAGTTTAAATCTGCTTTATTTCCAACCATCTTGAATAGGCTTCCACGACAATCAAGAACACATGGCAAAGAAAAGGGCCAGAAGAATCAATGTGAATACGCTGCCAGGGGGAGGAAGGCCATTCTCTGGGATATGCAGATATTTTAATAGCCTCCCCTGTACCAGTTGGGACCCTGAGCAAGACCTTGCAGTATCATCGACTTCCTTTTCCATTCCTGGCCACCAGATGTAGCTTCAGGCTAGGGCCTTCATCTTCGCCACCCCTAGATGTCCTTGATGAAGTTCTTCGAGAACTTTCAGCCGATGTTTAGTGGGCGCTATGACTGTGATTCCCCACATCAGACAGCCACGAAGGACCAAAATTTCTGCGGGAATAGAACGGCTCAAGAACTGGGTCATCGCTGTTAACCCAAGCCTGGGTGGCAATCATAAAGACTTGACTCAGCACTGGTTCTCTTTGTCTTTCTATTCTGACGTCATCAGCTGTGATTGGTAATTGGTTGAGCTGCATCATATTGAAAGCATTCACTGGATTCACAACTTCTTCAGGTGCTTTCTCTTCAGTTTAAGGAGGCTCGAAAGGGTTTTCAGCTGAGCGCGCGCGCGTAAGCCACACACGCAATTCTAAAAGCTGCTCGCGTCAGCTCACGATTCAAAGTGGGTCACCAGAAATAAACAAATACCGCTAGTTTCGCTCACCTTTCTTCTAATTCCTATACATATGGAATATATATATATAGACATCTCCTATTCACGAAAACAACGAAAATTGTACACAAACCGTTTCATGGTCACTTAAATCCGTTTGTGTTGGCCTGTAGCTTCACTCGCGCGTGCACTCGAATGAGCGGGTGACGCATGCGTAAATGCCGATCTTGTAACCCCCTCATTTTTCCTGATTTTGCAACTTTACTCGCTTATATCTCTGCTTCCGGACGGTGAATTTTTTTCATTTTTTGCATGTTAGCTTAGATTAATTTAAAACGTTTGTCTTTCAAATTTAAAAAAATTCTATAGGCGAAAAAAGAAATTAGCGACACATTTCAAAAAAACTTATTTTTCTGAAAAACTGACCTACAGATTTTGTTGAATTTTAAATATTTTAGAGATTATTTCTAACATTATCTGGTAACGCTGAATGGGAAGATTTCACCGTCCCGTTTTTTCAAAAAAGAAAACATATGTTGATTTTAAGGCTCAAGGAAATGCCTTATATCGTTGCCATGGTAACGATATTTTGGAGGAAAATGTGATGTGAAAAATCTATGATGGGTACTTAAAACCCTGGCCAAATTTTGTCTTGATATGATTACCCTAACTGTATCTAAAAACAAAATATGTTTATTTGTTTGAAAAAAGGAGAAACTATTTCGAGCCTCCTTAAGAGGCAGGCGAGAAAGACCATCAGCATTGCTATGTAGTTTACTGAGTGTTCTTGTACTCTATTTTGTTATTACAGCCGGCCAGGAATAATGCATAACGCTGCAGTCTAGCTGCGGTAACGACTGGAATGCTCTTACGAGGATGAAAAATTGACGTAAGTGACTGATTATCAGTATACAGCATGAAACGAGACCAACAAATAAACATGGAATTTCTTGATCCCCCAGATTATTGCCAAAGCTTAGTTGTCAATTTGTGCATACCCTTGCTCTGTTTTAGTGAGTATTCGTGAAGCAAAGGCAATGGGTCGTTCCGTTCCATCATTCATCACATGTGACTATACGGCATCGGTCCCTACAGGGGACGTATCACAAGCGAGCCTCAGTGGTAGACTAGGATCATAACGTTGTTAACTGAATAGAGTGTAATGTGAAGTGCTAGATTTCAATCCCATATGAACCATGTGAGCGTTAGCCCTACAGATGGAAATGGGCCCACACAAGGACAGAGAAAAACTCTGACCAGGGTGGGAAGATCTAACCCGAAGGTCGTGGGTTCGTTTCCAACCCTGGTCAGAGTTTTTGGGAAGATCTAACCCGAAGGTCGTGGGTTCGTTTCCCACCCTGGTCAGAGTTTTTCTCTGTCCTTGTGTGGGCCCATTTCCATCTGTAGGGCTAACGCTCACATGGTTCATATGGGATTGAAATCTAGCACTTCACATTACACTCTATTCAGTTAACTCTGTTTAAAATATAAGTGCTACACGGCCAACGTTTGTATAAACGTAACCTTTCCTAGGATCATAACGTGTTAGCAATTGCTGTCTCAGGTGATCATTCCTTTCACATTGTGGAAAGCCGCTTCGCATTCCTCCGTCCATTTCCCTGGATGGTTTTTCTCTAACAACTGGTTGACAGATTAGAAATGAATGGGTTAAAGTAGTTATCAAGCGGAAAGATTTCACTTCAGTTACGCTCTGCGGACGAGGCGCATTTCGATATCGTGGAGAAAGTATAAGGACCAACACCTTGGGTCAGCCCAGCAGTTGTGGTCCCCAAACCATCTGGAAATATTTGATTAAGCGTTGACATGCACAAGGCAAAGGATTGTTCCTTTGTGAGAAAACGACAACCGATCTCCATGGTTGAGGAGATTCTCCAAGCCATTTAAGATCTAAATTAGATCTTAATTAGATCTTAAATTAGATCTTAAATAGGGATACCAGTAAAGATTCACGTGGTATCACAACATTCACCTTACATGCCGGCCTTTATCGTTAGAAGAGGTTAATGTTTGGGATAACATCTGCCCCTGAGAGAAACCGCTAGCCCTTCAAGGCTGGAAGGGTAAGCAAAACATATCAGATGACGTCATTCTTCCACTTATGTACAGGTAGAGCTATGCAAAATTAGCAAAAAATCGCAAACTCAACGATTTTTGCATTTTACGATTTCTCGCCACTTGTTGCCTTTGCCACTTTAGCCACCACCACAGCTGCCTTGCGAGTTTTAAAAAAATTGCGAAATTTGCAAAACATCGCATTTTACAAATTTTCGCTGCCTTTTTGTGTTTGCATCTTTAACCATCACTGGCGGCTTGCGATTTTTACGAAGTTTGCGAAATTTGCAGAAAATCACAACGCCAACGATTTTTCGCTGCTTCTTTGTCCTGCCTTTTTTGCTCCCTCCATACATGTTCAATACACACCATCACAACTTGATCGCGATCAGATTGCGATATCATCATAACTCGTCAGAGCAGTAGTAGATCTGCCTTTAAAAAAAAGTGACTGAGACCGTGGGTCTCATTTGTATGTGCACAAATCGGATAAATTCCCTTGCCAATACAAAGGGCTCTGATATTTTGATGCTTCGTTGTTAGACCGGCAACAAGCCCCACAAATCCCCGTGCGCTGTAAACATGGTTGAAACGACAACAAATCGATAAACACGTGTAAACGTGTGTGTTAAAGCGTGACTTCCGAAAGACCCTTGTAATTCTTAGCGCTGACATTCACCTCTGGGTTGCAAATGGCGCCAAAGTATACAAACAAAAGCACTTAAGTACTATATATGCATGCTTTGAAAGCGTGAGCAAACGCTATGGCAAAACAACCTTGAAAACCACACCTTTAGAAACACAATGAAAAGCGTTTGATTGATTGTCAACTATTTCCGAGTAAAATGTGAGTATGAAATGTGAACTTAAATACTGATTGATTCTAACTGAACAATAAAACGAAAAAATAAAATTGGATAACAGTATTTTCAATGTTCAACATTAAATTTCAAGTCAATAATTGGCAGCTAATCAGTGCGTTTAAGATAGGAATCAAAATCGCGGGAAGTAAATTCCATCGCATCATTCCGTAAATAAACCAGGACGGGGCCGGGGTCGGGGTGTCTTTTTTTCCCCAATTTGTTTTATTTCAATTTTTGTCGTTATTCTCCTGTACTGTTATTTTCGAATGACCGGCATCTGTCCTTCATATAAATTAGTAAAAAATAATAAGAAACCTACGGAAGGTATGAAAGGTCTTCAGGGATATCTTTTTTTTTTCTAAATCGGACTTTGTTTTTTTGTGTTAATTTTAA
>NW_027179505.1:32500-40000 GCF_036669935.1 Montipora foliosa | reverse complement strand
TGTCACAAAAAATCAAAAAAGCTATGAAACTGTCACTCATGACGCAAACAGCAAATGAAAAACGCGATAAAATCAAGTTTATTGTAATTTGGCGCCCATCTTGTTGAGAAAGCTAAGAAGCCGATGGATCCTTCAAGGCCATATGCGAGTTTCAGTGCTCTTTATATGCCATTAAGAGCGATGGCTCCAGATACAAGTAATTATTTTGGTCAGCAAGAAGTGTTTGAGTCAACCAACGTTCGGTCCGTCTTTGCTGTCTGATCTGACGCTCGTATTCCAACAACGCTAGTTGGATATTCAAGTTATGAAGTCTGTACATACAGTGCAGATTGTACACATTTGCCATTCTAGCCTGCATGCAAGTCCAACAAAAGCGAAAGCCGCATCTTGCCTTTAATATAGCGTGATATCCTGACACACTTCTAGCGGGAGTAGGAGAGTTTTCTTTCGTACACATTGATGCGTGTATGACAGGAATGCAAATTGCGTGCGACCGTAAACATAACAAAATAAATTTTACCGGAAACAGATATTTGTCTGAAATTTTGTCACAACAAAAAAAATTTTGTCTACTAGTGCGACCCGCCGCTTGGGCCGCGGTGAGCGATGAGAAGCGGCTGTATTCGCAGGCCACTAAACAAAAAGCGTGCAATAAACCATAATGCTACACTTTACTAAAAACCTACCTATCTCCTTTGCTCCGGGATTTTCAATGGATGCTTTGTTTTTGAAGGTATGAACTACGCAGTATTAATAGCGCTTTGTCGGCTGCGTCCCAATAGTCTTTAAATCATGATGTGGGCGGAACATTCTTTTACTTTGACAGATCACGTGTTTCCGCGTTAAGGGCTTTTGTACTGCTATACCCTCTCGATCATTCTCGACGAATTTAAAGTACGTTTTAACAACGATTTACTGTACATGTATGTGTGTACAGTAGACTTTTTCGATCGGGTTTTGGCACCCCATACCTCCTAGATAAATAGGAAGAGGTGGCCACTAACTGTAAAACCGCATCTGACAACACCTTTTCGCCTTTGTTTAGCCTGCGCATCTGAGCAGTCCAGCATGCTCTTCATGTACTTCGAACCACTGGGATCGTAGGCTAGTCTTCGTAGAATAAAACTGTCAACAACCGTTTATCAATTGTTGCAAAAAAAGAAACACGGTTTTTTTTCCTTTCCTCCACTCTTTGTACATTGGAAATCGATCAGGTTGTTCACAAAACCCAGTCACTTCTTTACTGACACCCATTGAATTAATTGAATTAAGGGTGGACCATTCCTGCACTTTGAGAGGTCACGAAATAGTGGCATAGCTTCTTTTTAAAAGAACTCCAGCAACAGAGAGCGCAAAGAAAGGTAATACAGTTTTGTCAAACTCTTACTGCGAAACTCGGAGGTCGTAAACACTGGTATGATTACTTATAGTATCCTATTGTGGGTTTTAAGTTACTTAATCACTAAGGCCACGTCATCCTAATCTAATTTAAAAAAAAACGATTGCTCTTTCACAAATATAGATTTTTAAAGGCTAAAAGCAGTGAGGATAATTTGTTCCACCAAAAGAGCAGACAGAAAAGTATAAAATAGGAAAAAAATAGAGCTTATCTGCTGAATACTCCGCCACTTATTTGCATAATTGCCAATGAGCAAGCCGAGCGAAGACGCGAGGCTTGCGAGGCGGCCAGCTTAATGCCGCGCGAAGTATTGCTGCAGGCAGAAAAATTCTCAATCTTACTGAGAAAAGTGTAATTTAAGGCTACGTAATGTAAGATGTAATTGTAGTTATTGTCCATTTCTGCCTGGAACGCTTGTGCTAGATAAATTTATGGGAAAGGCGGCGCTTACGCTCGTCCTTTCTTCCTTTTGTCTACTGTTTAACTCTGTTATGTAATAATCATAAATCGCCATTTTCTCTGTAAATTTGCTGTGTAGTTTAATTCTAGATATTGCCACTCGTTCCTTGTAATTTTTTTAACTTGCCGTACCCCGTTCGTACTAGTCTGATGTTGACAAACCTGTAAGATCTCGTCGAGACGAACGACTTCCTTTGTTGTGGAAAAAATATTGTTAATGTGCTGACTCGCAGGCGTAGTGCGTCTTGCAGGCGTAATTTTCACGTGTGATTGGCCCTTGATTGTCCAGTCAGATTGGCAACATATAAAAAGCTGTATACCTAACAAATAGAGAGTTAAGCAGGACTAGTTGAGCGAGAGCTGTAAGATCGACCCGAGAACACCACATAAAGAAGTTAAACATCAGGGGTGTTGAGGAGTCTTTCCTCCCCCAAAGATTTCCTTCAACATAATGAAATAAGGAAACTTCGCAAAGAAATGCATCAGTGTATGAAACAAATTGAGAAGTAAAGAATGAAAGACCAGAAGTCTTGATGAACAAAGATAAAATGTTAAAAAAGAGAAGGGATAGAGAAGTTAGGTTGTCAGACCAGAAGGTGCACGTGGACCATCGGCAGGTTATAAGAGCTGAAGAGCAGGCTGCAATATCACCCAGGATGCTGTGCAAGCTTCAAATATCCTACTTCCACATTGCAACGGGATTTCGTGAAAATGACGGAAAATTACAAAACAGTTATTACTTAATTGTCGACTTTTAAAAAATAAGATTTCTAGCATATCGCACGACCGCAATGTTGAGAAGTAGAATAGATTCCATATTGCTTTGCGTCTATTCAATAAAGGAATAAATCTTCAATAATGAGGTGATTTGTGCGTCTGTTTGATCATACGCATCAAGGACTCGTTCACAAATGGCGTAATATTCAGTTTATTTTATAAAATACAACAATAGAATACAAGATGTAATCAAATCATTACTCTATAAGAGCAAGTGTAAATGAACCAAAAGGCGTGTGTTTCAGGCGTCCACCAGGAGATGTAATTCTCTTGCAATGTAATTCTCTTTAAAACCTTTAACCGGCCTAAACCGGCCATACTTAGTATCTGTCTAACGCAAGACGATTTTACTCGTCAATGGGGAACCCCTAGGAGTAAATGGGTTAACCTTAGGGCGAGTTTTTTTTATCCACAATTCTGGGTCCGGTTGTTCAAAAGCCGATTAACGCTAACCACAGATTAAGAATTAACCAAGGAGTTTATTTCTCTACTCCCAAATGCTGTTCAACGCTGATATTCGGCAAAAATTTACATTGGAGGAAGTCAATATTGAAAAACAAAAAACGGCAAACGAAACTTTCACCATAAAGTGGAAAACGTGAAACAAAGTTTACGCTAACCCTGATTATGTTAATCGGCTTACGAACAACCGGGCCCTGGAATAAGAATGGTTAGTACGGAATGCTAGGAATAATTCGGATTGTCTGCATAAAAAAACGCCAGTCGAGATGACCGGTCCTGGCACGAGTAAACACTGCGTAACAAATATGGCGGTAGACGAAGAGAAGAGGCTGATATTGCAACCGTTATCACAGCAATTTTCCCTGTAAATAACGAGGAGGAAGAAAATAGGGAGACTATTTTCGATTTGCCGAATGGATGGAATGGCGTTCCATCCGTTCCGGAAGAGGAATGCGGAATAGAAAAACGCGCGCATTTCACATTCTGGCCATTCTCATTCCAGAGTTGTGGATAAAAAAACGCGCCCTTAGAGAACTACGATGGAATGCTCCTAGCAACTTGGTTTGTACTTTAATTATTGTGGGAGTGGAAGTAGCTTTAGTCTCTACTTACAACAGTTAGAATTCAATCAAACGACTCATTTTGTGGAATGAAACTTCATACAATTGTTTTACGATAAAAGACTAGCATTTTGGAAGAAAGTGATCCCTGTTTCGCAAATGGCTTTACAGGATCTATGCACAATAAAATTGCGTGTTGCATTCATAAAATTCCTTGAAACACTTTCAAGTGAACGCGCTTCACAACTGAACACAATGTAATTTCTACTCTCTAATCAAGGGGCTGTGTTTTTACAATGATTTTTCTGTTTTCTGATAAAAAAATAAAAAAAAACAGATTCCCGATTACCTCACATTACTTGTGCATAAAATATTCAGTTCTGCCAATGTGAAATAGGACGTGCGAGTAATTTTTATATAGTACATTTTTTGCCAAAATTTCAACAGAAGACATTGGATAGACTCCGTGCGGCGATAGGGTCTCAGATATCTTTTGACAAACATCATCATAACTTTACGTCTGCATTGAAATAAAGACATCCTTTAACAATCTTCAGTGAAGTCAATATATCGTGACATAGCCCCTTTAGTTTTCAAAAATTATGCCACCTATGTTATGATACTGAAAACTCCATCGAACCGTTAAAGGGGATAATAGCGAGCTAATAGCAACCGCAAATTACTGAATACATTTCCTACACCTCTCCAGTCTCTCCACATCTATTCATTAAGGAAATATTGAATTTCTCCACCTCTGACACCTTTTTCTCTTTTAATGTAATACTTCAGTCTTGCCCATGCAGACTCAACCTCTTGGGTGTGTATTCCTGTTAAAGGATCTACAAAATTGTCCTGGTGAACTACCGCCCTATGGACAGAAACGTTGGCAACGTGTAGTTGCAAGTTTCGGTAGGCGGCCCAATCATCAGTGTGCACCTCGGTACCTGGAAGCAGAATTCTTTGTAAGATCTGACAAAGTGTTGCTCTATCTCGTCGTTGCACCACCTGAAAATATCCCCTCCAAGGGGTGTATTCACTCAAGAAGACGATTTCTTGCGCCGTCGTAGGGATGTATAAGCCAACTTGATGTGATTTCAATTCCAGCTTATATTTGTACAAGCCGGTGGGGAGCACAACTCTACTGGGAGAAGTGTGCTCAGGAAGGGAGGTGTGTGGCCCCACTCTTAAGATCCATTTCAAGAACGGAAAGAAAATTTACGTGCGGCAAACGATTGGTAAGCTTCACTAGGAAATAAGATAATCTTCTAGGTAATGTAAATTTCATGTCTCGTTAATTAATCTGGGTTTGCATAAGCCTAGTGGCATTGGGAGCGACTTCAGAATACCCGGCCACGATTGAGTGACATGGCACGCTTGCTCCCGTAGTCCCGCGGTCGTGTTGTAATCATTAAATTTTAAAAAAATATTTTATGGCTCAATGAACGTAAGGCTAGTGAAATATCGCTACCGCAGTCCCGCACTCCCGCAGTGGAAAAAAAAAAAGAATATTAAATGGGTTCAGAACTAGTGCTCCCGCAGTCCCACAGTCCGGTAGTGGAAAAAAATTAGGCCTAATTATCTTGGAAGACTAGACCCTCCGTGAGGGTACACTGGGTCGCCTGTGGTACGTGCAGCGTTCCAGGCAAATTGTGACTGTAATAAACTACTTACTAACCGAGCTAGCTCGAGCCGTACTGGGGAATATTGGCCCTGGGTCGTTTTTGTACGGACCTTGCTGCGCTCGGTCCGTACTGCCACGACCTCAGGCCAATATTTCCCTGGCAGTACGGCCCTCGCGCTCGGTTAGTAAGAAGTTATTAAGGGGTCACCCAGAAGTCATACCAGCAGAGGCCCTTTTGCTCACAGGTCCTCACACGTTCGTACGACGAAACAGATCCTTTTCTGAGGTTAAAAGCCTGGCTGGCTACTGGCCTAACTCTTTTTCCTACTTTCCCAACCGCGAGAAAACCGCGGTAAATCAGCCATCGCCAAAAAATGTTTTTTTTTTCTCAAAAAATATTTAAAGTTTGGGGGGAAAAAATACATCATTTTAAAGCTAAGAAAATAAGCTTTCCAACAGCATATAACTTATTTACAGACAACTGAAACATTTTATAAAAGCGAAAGTTGAACGAAAAAATTTAAGAAAAATAACGGTAAAATATGTTTTCTAGGCAAAATTTGGTCATTTTAGCGTTGATTACGAATTTTTGGATGCAAAACTAATATTTTCTGCAATTTATCTGCTTTCTTGGACATAAATTCGACCGAAAACTGATAAGGCACGAATATTTTTAGATTTTTAGGAATAATAGATAACGTGGTTCAATGCGTAATGTGATAATGCGATAAAAGTGTCAAATTTGCGACCCATTGCTAACGGCAACGGAAGCGATCGCATTACCAATAATTAACCTCTGTTGCCAAAAACCACCTAAATAACCGGTCAGTGTAAAACGCAGACTGCAGACTGCAGACCAGGGATAAAATGCAGACTGAGGGTAAAATGCAGACTGCAGACTGCAGACTGCGGGTTAATAAAAAAATAAACAAAAAAGAGTTATAAGAGTGTTAGTAGCCGTTTGTACTTTCACACTGAAACCCCAACACAGCTCCCATCGCTTTGGTTGCCCCACGGCATGTTTTAAATCCGGATTTTTATCGAACTCTGCAAGAATTGACGCTGTTTGAATCCTTGTTGTTGTTGGAAAAAGGAGAGTTTCGTTAAGTGAGTTGCTTTTAGGTAAAGAAGTCACCACCCAGTAATTCAACTGTCCATTTTGCTGCACTGAACAAAGTAATCGAGTAATTACCCAATAACTCAATTTATTTTGACACGCATGGCTACAGTACCAATTAACAAAGACAGAGATAACGTGGATTTGCAACCATTTAACGTTTCAATTCAGTTGGCTTAAGCCAGTATGACTGAGGTGTAAAAATTTCTTATTAGGATCCTTTCATTCGCTTTCGTGTACGTTATGTTTATCCTTTAGTTCACAAGCTCGTTTGTTTTGCATCTGGAAGATGTAATTTTCAATTATAACCTCTCCCTAGGGGTTATCACGCATAGCTTAACCAATGAAATCCCCGCGTCCTAATTGCTCGGAATACATGAAATTCTTTGTGCATTTCGTTGCACCGAAAAAAGACAACCGAGATTATTCAGGTATTCGAAGTAATAATTGTTGGTTTTTCGATCGATTTCCCTCGATGTACCGGTGTGACAAATAATTTGGAACATTGCAATGCATCTGGAAGCGCAAAAACAAAGCACAGATGATTTCAACGCGTACGATCGCATCCCCAAAAGGTGCAGCGACCTGCAGTCATAATAATGTGAGCTGTTGACAGATGTAAAACAGGATTGTCTTTCAAACAATCTTTATTTTATCCTTATGACTCGTTTTTTTATTATTACTGGGTTGCCTTATAAGGCAAACCCAGTCGAGGTCTACGTTTAGTTTGTTTGTTTTCTTTTTTTTTTTTTTTTCCATGTCGGTAAAAGTCTTGCCTGTCACTCCCCTGGTAAGTAGTGTCTTTGTGTATAGAGCCTTCTGCGAGTATTTTCTTAGGATCGAGAGGGTAGTGGAACTGCGTAGATTTCTCTTGTGGACACAGTAGAATCATTAACTTAGCCTGCAATGGCGTCGAAAGTCATGCAACGCGAATGGCGTTTTAGTGGATCCTTAAACAAAATATACCCTTATGGAGCTCAATAATGGAAAGTCAGTTGGATAAACTAGGCATGAATCTCAAAAGCGACGAGTACTGGACTTCGACAACAATCTATCGCCCGTCGAGACGAAATCAAAGTGAGCAGTATTTACCTGAAGTACATGG
>NW_027179505.1:22500-25000 GCF_036669935.1 Montipora foliosa | reverse complement strand
TCGCGTGGAACACAACAACCAAGTCAAGGACTTGACATTATATGTCGTAAACACGCACGGTCCCGCTCTGTTTGGGAGAGATTGGCTGCATCAAATCCAACTTGATTGGAAGCTCATCTATTCCATTGCACACATACAGCCGACACAGGAAACTCAGAAAAGATTAGAGAGGCTCCTTGAAGATTACAGTGAGGTATTCCAAGATGGAGTTGGCACGCTCAAGTCGACGAAAGCAAAACTCACCTTAAAGGAAGGTAACCAACCTAAGTTTTGCAAAGCAAGACCCGTACCCTATGCCATTAAACCAAAGGTAGAAGTAGAGCTGAAGCGTCTGGAAAGAGAAGGTATAAGACATAAAGTCAAATTCAGCGACTGGGCGACCCCTGTTGTACCAGTAGTCAAACCAAATGGTACCGTACGAATCTGTGGCGACTACAAGAACACAGTAAACCCTCAGCTACGGGTGGAAGAATACCCACTCCCCCGCATTGATGATATTTTCGCAAAGCTTGCGGGAGGACAGTCATTTACTAAAATTGATCTTAAACAGGCCTATCACCAGATGGAGTTAGATGAAAACTCACAAGAGTATTTGACGATCAACACTCATCAAGGGTTATACCGATATAACCGCCTTGTATTCGGAATAACCTCAGCCCCAGCCATTTGGCAAAGATCAATAGATCAAGTCTTAGACGGAGTGGGAGGTACAAGTTGCATTCTGGACGACATCATCATTACAGGCAAGAACGACCAAGAACACCTTGACCACCTGGAAGAAGTTCTAAAGAGGTTGCAAGAACATGGTCTACGAGCAAACCGGGAAAAGTGCGAGTTCTTCCAAAAGAAAGTAACCTACTGTGGCCATGAAGTAGACAAGGATGGATTACACAAAACACAAGAGAAAGTTGATGCAGTTATCAATGCCCCAAGGCCAGAGAATGTACAACAAGTTCGTTCATTTTTGGGACTAGTCAACTACTACCACAAGTTCCTGCCCAACCTAGCCACCACCTTAAACCCCCTGAATCAGCTCTTAGAACAAGGTAAACAATGGAAGTGGACCACAGACTGTGAGGAAGCTTTCATAAAAGTGAAGGAGCTCATCGCGTCAGACATGGTCCTCACCCACTATGATCCCGGACGACCCTTAAGACTAGCCTGTGACGCATCACCAGTTGGCATTGGAGCTGTCTTGTCACACATTATGGATGACGGCTCCGAGAGACCCATCGCGTTTGCATCTCGCATCCTCAGTAAGACAGAGAAGAACTATTCTCAGATTGATAAGGAAGCATTGGCACTAGTGTGGGGAGTTAAGAAGTTCCACCTTTACCTCTTTGGTCGCCATTTCACACTTGTAACGGACCATGAACCTCTGACTTCGATTTTCCATCCAAAGAAAGGGATACCAGCAATGACAGTTGCTCGCCTACAGCGTTATGCGCTTTTCCTTGCAGGGTTTAACTACAGCATTGAATACAAGAACACCACCCAGCACGGAAATGCTGACGGGCTATCACGCCTACCTGTAACAAGGGACAATGAACGATGGACAGTGGACACCGTGGAGGTTTTCCAAATGTCTCAGATAGACATACTTCCAATCAGTGTGGATATGATCCGCCAGGCAACCCAAAAGGATCCTGTTTTATCGCGTGTGTTAGAACATACAAAGCAAGGGTGGCCAACAAAGTGCGAGAATGAGCTGGAACCATATTACAGAAGAAAAGATGAACTTACTGTCCAAGACAGCTGCCTGATGTGGGGAACACGCGTGATAATCCCGTCAAAGCACCAGATTCAAGTATTGAATGAACTCCATAGTGGTCACCTTGGTGTTGTCAAGATGAAAGCCTTGGCCAGAAGCTACGTGTGGTGGCCGGGGATGGATAAAGCAATTGAACAGATGACAAAAGAATGCACCGGCTGCCAACTCACCCAGAAAAACCCGGAAACCGCACCATTGCACTCGTGGGAATGGCCAGCTTGTCCCTGGCAACGGATACACGTTGATTTCGCTGGACCATTCTTAGGGAAAATGTTCCTCGTTGTTGTTGATGCGCACTCAAAATGGCCAGAGGTGGTAAGAATGAGTTCGACAACGGCCACGAAAACAGTTGAAAAATTGAGAAAGCTTTTTACTACCCACGGCTTACCAGAACAGTTAGTCAGCGACAATGGGCCCCAATTCGTAGCCGAAGAATTTAAATCCTTCATGAGAAACAATGACATCAAACACATACGGTCAACGCCATACCACCCCGCTACGAATGGTTTGGCCGAGCGGTTCGTACAAACGTTCAAACAAGCTCTGCGGGCAGCAGCAACCGAAAGGAATCCACTCTCCTGGAAACTGGCGAACTTCTTACTAGCCTATAGAACAACACCACATGCAACAACGGGGGAGACGCCAGCCATGCTACTCATGGGAAGGAATATTCGGACAAGACTTGATGCACTAAAGCCCAACATACGGAAGAGAGTAGAGGATAAGCAG
>NW_027179505.1:0-5000 GCF_036669935.1 Montipora foliosa | reverse complement strand
TTCTATAGATCGTTTTCACGTGACGTCATCACCTTCCAAAATCTAAAACTAAAGATCCACCAAAGTTTTTATCCTCATCAGGCATAGGAGGCGGCATATCTATATCTGTTGACAATTTCACAGCTCAATAGCGTGCTTCGTTTGGAAACCAGAGCATTTTGAATTTCCGGATTATGTAGGTGCGTGACACAAAGCTACGATCAAGTTTGTTGAAAAATATATACTTATCTCATGATTTTGAGCCCTTTTAGAAGTTAGAGCATTAGGAAAAGTGCTTATGTAAATGCTTGTTTTTTTAGTAGTGATAATCAGTCGCCTAGATAGCCAAAGTCAGTTCCAGATGTTTACACTATTTTCCGGCCTGCGAAACATTTCAACGAATATCTGAAGTTTGGGGAAACGCAGAGGCCTAAAACTTGGACAAGTGTCTTATTTCTTTATCTTCTATAAGATAACAATTTCTTAGCGTTTTGCACTGGATAGTTTTTGATTTATTTTTTTTATTGCGTGACAGTGAAAACGATCTATATTCAAGGTTCAAAATTAATGTTGTTTTCATGTCGTAAATATTTTATTCTCGATCGACCGTCCGGGAAACTTCCTTCTGCTCTTTCTGAAAACTGTGTATCAATATTTATTTGCTTTTTCATCATCAGCATTTGTTAGCGTTAATAGTATTTTCGGTCAGATGTTTCTGTTTTTTATGAGGGGTTTATTGTTTTGGTCTCCCATCCCAACACTAACCCCGCGAAACAGGGCTTGACTTCAGTGAAGTTTAGTATTACAAAGTTTTCGGATGCTCATAGGGCACACTTGTGGTGAAAAGAAGTTGTGAGGGAACTTGAAAATTATCAACATGTCAGCCCAGAAGCCAATGTTTCTCGCTTCTCTTTTATTTGTTATTCTTCAGAGACTGGAATGCTGTATTTCAATACCACACAATTCAGTGCCTTCTGATTTTCTGTAGCACCTACCACAGGCAAGCCAGTGTATGCTTCACAGAAGCATCTAGTTTATTGAAGCTTAGGTTTATATCTTTAGTTATATGCTATCTGTTAATTAATTTCTAACGTGACAAAACCTTTGTGTTTAGTATTTTCTGAAGTTCAGATAGATTAGTCAGAACGATTAGTTCTTGAAAAATTCATTCTTCTTCGTCATTTCAATTACCCATTTTCAGATAAATCAGGATTTGATTACAAAGCCCTTGCAGTGCCAGGGTCATCCGGTGAAAGTAAGTTCCTTTATGTATTGTCATGTCAATATGTCAACATAACCCCTCACTCTCTCGGGAACTCAGGGGCATTTAACAAGGTATGGTTTGCCATCCAAGGGATTTACATGTACATGTATCTGTATACATTCCAGGAACCTTTAACCTGTAGTAGTCGCGGAATCTGCAGCAGCAGTGTTTACAAAAAAAATTACGAAAAGTTGTTTGCTCGAAAGTTATTTATCTTAACCCATTGACTCCTGGGGGTTCCCCATAGATGAGTAAAGCGTCTGGCGTTAGATAGTAAAATTATACTAAGTATGGCCGGTTTAGGAGTGAAAGGGTTAATTAATTAATGGGACAGTTTTTCGGTGAGTGATTATAGTTGTTAGACATTGCTCTTGACATGGGTTCATACAGACAAAATAAAAATAGCCAGGATGAATTACATGTAAATCTGGACCTAGACTGTCCAACGTGATGTATCCATAACTTGTGTAAACTGTAAAACCTGGCACTACATCATTTTTATTTATGTCTTACACATATTTAACCATATTTTAATGTTTATTGGACTGATACTGTCTCTGTACCTTTCATTATTACTACTGCAGGGATCGCGTTAACGCAGAAATCGTGCATTTTTACGCAAATAAAATCCAAAAAATGCATCATCGAAATTTTAATGCGTCCCAGGACGCAAGGCACTGACTTAAATAACTCACACAACTTGCTTTGATTTGTCAGTATATTCTGTTGTTTGTAAAACTGTTGGAGCGATCTGTGATCATAATTGAAGTTCTAAGAAATGGGGTTTAAAACATCTAAAAAGGTTAAAACTAAATTTTCAACCGCCTTCTGCGGTCTTCTTCAGAGGAATGTACTCTGCAAGTCACTGAATGCAAATATATAGCAAAAGACGTCACTGTTCGTTGCTCCTAAGGGAGGAAACCAGTGATGCGTAAACCCTTGGAAAGGGTGCTCTTTCATTAACAGAGTTCTTGTCCAGGAATGAATGTAACGGCTCTAGAAAAAGCCTTTGTCGGCTGGTCCTATGCATATGCGTCAATATTAATTCCAAGTTGGTTACTCTCTTTTTCTCATAATTTAAAACATACTCTTTTTCTCGTAGAGGGTCACCAAGATTTTGGGACCCCCAAAAAATGCTTGGGACCCCAATTTGGCCGAACATGCGGGTCCCAGGACCCAGATTGAAAAATCCTAGTGCCATCCCTGCTACTGGCATGGTTTGATTTTGTTTTTTAAATAATGAAGTTATTTTTCTTGTAGCAGGTACTATAGCAAATATAGAAGAGACTACCTCTACAGGTACATTAAATTACTTTAATAATATTTCTAATAATAATAATAATAATCACTTTATTCAAGTCTCAAGGGTATTTACAGCTGAGCGCAAGTGCTCTACTATTTGGAGAGACTGCAAATCAAGTAAAATCAGAAAAAAAATGAAATCATATTGGAAAAACCGGAGTACCCAAGAAAAAAAAACCTGTTGGAAGGGAGTAGATAACCAGCAAACTAAACCCACATGTGGCATCGAATGCTGGAATCGACCTCGAGCCACATTGGTGGAGGGCGAGTGTTCTCACCACTGTGCTAGCCCTGCTCCCACTATCCTTTAGGGGGCTTTTAATGGGTAAAACAGTAACTTGACTTTTTTGGCCTACCTAGTTTACGTCAGTGATGAAGATGATGACTTGCTCCCTCCTCTTCACTCCACTCGAAGACCAAATCAGCATTATCCAGGTATTTAAAGGCCCTTTCCCTTTCCCTTATGCCATGTGACTTTTTTAAGGTTGTAGTGTGATGGGTACTTCCAAATAAGTGTGGGCGCTGAATAAGTACTGCATCTAGTGCTCCCAGGCCTGGTTGTTCAAAAGCAGATTAACGATAATCCCAGATTATCGTATAAACATAACAACTTTCTTTAATTTTCCAGACATGTTTCGAAGGTACATCCGTCATCTTCAGTGTTACATGTTTTGAAATGGCCATTGAATTTAAAGCGCGCGCGATCTTACAAACTTCGTTACATTGCGTTGTCAATATTGCGTATTAAATCAAAACAGAACAAAACAAAAATTTAAATGAGTGACGCTTAGTTCCTTACAGGGAGAGAGTCAGGTTAATGTGTTTCACCTGCTGGTTGAGATCGGGCTTCTCCCATTTTATATACATGGATTCCTTAAGCTTCACTTGGTACTTAGTGGCTGCAGAGTCCAGGATCTCGAAGCAATCCTGTGTGCAGGATGCCTTACAAAACTCTGAACTCTGCAGATGTTTAAAAACGTTCGAAGATCTGTCTGAAAGTAAGTGCTCGCGCACTCGTGTGGAGAAGTTTCGGCTGGTTTCACCAACATAACAAGCATTACAACTTGCACACGAAAATTTATAGACCACATGCGTGCGAAGCCCTACAGGGACAGCATCTTTCACATTAAAAAGACTCCTGACTTTGAAAGTAGTGAAGACTAACCTTATATCAATAGGTTTACATAACCGATTAGTAAGTTTGCGTATACACCTCTGTGCCGTGACTGAGAAGTGCCCAAGGTAAGGGATTTTAAAGAAAAACTTAGGTGTTTCCTGGGGCTCGATTCCTGAATGAGACTGTGTTTTCCCTCCCTTGACTGCTGTCTGAATATATTTAGAAATATATTTGTTGATAAGGTTTTCAGGGAAGAGATTCCTCCGCAGAATGACAGACAATTTTTGAAGATCAGTATGGAACCCCATCCAAGTGTTGTTTATCTTAAAAGTTCTATCAATCAAGGTTTTGATTAACCCCAGTTTGTAGGTAAAGGGGCAAAAACTCAGATAACTGGTGAGCAAACCTGTGAAAGTTTTTTTCCGGTAAACGGTGGTTACACTTTGGTGCGGGTCAGTGTTATTGATTAGAACATCTAGGAAAGGTAGAACATGGTCAGCTTCCTGTTCCATTGTAAAGCGTATATTGGGGTGTTGATTGTTGATGTAATTGAAGAAAAGTGTTGCATCCCGTTCAGAGCGGAAAAGGCAAAATGTATCGTCTACGTAGCGACGATAGAATAAGACCTCTGAATCCCCGTATTGATCCAACCATATATTCTCATGGTGACCCATAAAGAGATTGGCGAGAACAGGGGCAAGGGGGGACCCCATGGCTACACCATCCACCTGGTCATAGAAGTTACCCTTGAACAGGAAGTGAGTTTCCTTGGTAGCAAACTCAAACAACCTTTTAAGCTGTTGTTTACTAAGTTTCAAAGCTGGGTTACCCTCAGTTATATACTTGACGGCAAGGTTAATACAATCATCTAGAGGGATGTTGGTGAAGAGGCTTTCAACATCGAAGGACACCATGAACATCCCATGCAAAGATAGCTCATTGATTTCCTCCACAAAAGTGAAGGAATCTGAAGCAATGAATGTGGATGGAATATGAGGTTGGAGTAGATTACTTAAGTATTTGGCCAAGCTGTAGTTGTAGGTGCCTATGGAGGAAACTATGGGCCGAATTGGTGGGGTGGAATTTGGCGCTCGTGGTTTGTGCATCTTAGGGAGACCATAGATCCTAGCAGGCTGGGATCCACTCGGATAAATGGCCTCATAAACTTCAGGATCAAAGTGACCTTTTTTCCTAAGTTCTCTAAGATAGCGCTGGAGTTTCCCTTCCCGGGTAAGGGGAGGGTCGGATGTAAGGACCCTGAATTTAGTAGTGTCGTTAATGATTTTAAATAAACCCTTGTCATATTCTTGTCTATCTAAAATTACTACCCCATTACCC
>NW_027179504.1:0-14383 GCF_036669935.1 Montipora foliosa | reverse complement strand
ACGTTAACGCAATCCGATCACAGTCATATGGTAAGACGTCCTTGTCTACTCTCAGTGGAGTAGATAGGTACGCACCTTTGTGCGTGGAAGCGGATTGATGTTAACATGAGTTTTTTCCGGTGCAAACATTCTTTTCGAATGTAAGCACGGTTCATCAACAAATTCAACAAAGCAAAACAAGGCGAAGCAAAAGCCAACAACAATTTTTTGGACTCCAAGTGCGGTCTTCGCACGTGTGTGCTGCGGTTGCATACCAACCACTTTGGGTTGTTCAGGCTTCATGGACGTTGGGTTAAGGTTCGGTTGAGTCTGTTTTTCCAAGTTCGTCCAAGCTTGCAACTGGAACAAGCTACACACACCGCACTCAAAGCATGAAAGCATTGGCAAATGTTTCAAAAGACAAGTAGAGAATACTCATCCAAAAGACAAGTAATTTTTCTGTGGGTGAGTCACTTCGTACTCCTTCCCTTGGGGTATTTTATGCGTTTCACATTGACACTGAATTCAAAGAATCAAACGTCACCAAAGCCGAACCATTTGAGGGTACCGGAGTCAAATCGTTTGCAAATCGTTTCAAGTTTCCACAAATCTGGAACTGTATGTCTGCACATCGGGTTAGTGGTTTGGAGTTGAGTGCAAGCGTCCAAAATCACATACTCACAAAGCGTTTCGTGTGTCTACAAATCTGGAACTGGAGGTTTGCACATTTGGTTGACGGTTCAGAGTTCCATTCAATTGTTCACAAGTGTTCCATGGATCATGATCAAGTTCTCCCACCTTTTTCAACGTTGGATGGTTTTGTGGTTCAAAGGTTGGAATCCATTGTTGAGGGTTGGATGCCTTGCCAAAACATGGAAGTTGAGAATCCTGGTCCAAATCACATACTTCTTCATTCCAAGGATCAAATGGGTCTTCGCCCACTTTCAACAAGGTTGGAAGCTTTGCAGGTAAAGGATTCTTTGTAGGCAACTGTTGCGAATGAAAGGACTTCTCAACAAAATCAAAATCTTCACTCCACGGATCATCAAAAAGGAAACTTGGTTGAGACATCGACTGTTTCACACCAGGTTGGAACATGGGTTGTGGGTTTAAGGTGGTTTGGTTGACATGACTCGGTACCTGTGCATCAAAGGTTGTGGTTGTCTGAACTGCAATCAGTGGTTCCTGGAAACAGATGAACTCAGAACACTCCGACTGACTTTCACAAGAATGTTTCGGAAATCCATCAGAACAAGCCCCTATAATTGGTTTGGGAACGTTTGGGAACTTGACTGAAGCCATCTGAGGTCACGAACAAGAGGCCCTTCCCTTTGTTGAGCCACACTGCCACACTGAAAAAATCAAGCTGTGGGTCGGATGATCTTGGACATAAAAATAGTGGAGAATTGTTTGGCATCATTTTTGGGGTGTACCGTCTCGTCTTCAGGTTCAGGTAGTTCGCATTCATGGTAACACAGCTGTGTCTTCGGGTCGAGGTCTTTGTTGTAATTTCCCATAACGGCCAAGACAACCATCGCATTGTATGCTTTTGTTTGGAGTCCATCGAGGATCGTGAAAGGAAGAGTTGAAAACAGGTGTTTATGGTGACTGAAGTACTCCTGTTCTTCCCTCAGCTGAGCGTTCCACGCTTCTGTCGATTTTCCTTTGCTGTATGGCGATCGAAGTTTGCGTGTCTTAGCTGGTGTATGTATCCAGAAGAAAAGTGACGCCCTGTTTACCAAATCTTCATTATCTAGGATTCGATGTCCTTCAGCGAAAACCACCCAATGTTTGAACTTTGCACACATAGTGTCAAGAGATTGATTCAGTCCGTTGTGGTTGATTTCGTCGTTTGACATCCTGAATGAATCATTGGTATAGTGCAATAACTGCCTTCTGGAGTTTTTCTCTTCACCGGTTTCATTACTGATCCACACTTTCTTGTTTGGATGGTTCTGCCAACGTTTTAACTTAAAGGCAGTAGCAACTGATTCGACCAAACTCGATTTGCCAGCGTTACTAAAACCACCAATGAGGATAATAATTCCTTCCGACTTATCCCATGCAGCAGGAACACGGATTTGTGGCACCTGAGGTTCATCTTCTGGTTCAGGGTTGTTTGGTTCTTGAGTCGGTTCTGAAGCAATATGCACAGCGGTTGGAATGGTTTGAATGCTTGACAAAATCGTACTGAGTTCAGTTTGCACAACAGATCCACTGACATCTTGACTGGATGAAGCTGAAGTTGAAAGGAAAGGTCTCACTCCTTGTCTTTCATCAGTCTGATTCAACGTTTGGTTCGGTTCAGTGGTTGAGGTTTGGAACAAAACTCTGGGTTGTACATTTGGTTGGATGTTGACCACCCTAGGACCTGGAATCACACGGGGTGTGGTAAATTGGATCGATGAAGGCGTCTGGTAAGGTGTACCCTCAGAACTTGCTTGGTCCATCATACGCGCCGGCGTAACAATATTCACACCAGCATCGACTGCCCTTACCATTGAGGGATTGGCAATAGGTTGTCCAACAAAGGCATGGCCGGGAGTAAATGTTGATTCAGAAGGTAAGCCCACCATTCGTTGATGTATTCCAGCAGGAGCCGCAGGTAGAGGTGGAGGGTGGGGGATACCAGGTGCACGCCATCCTGTAATTGGGGGTGGGATTGGCATAGGCGTTGGATTACTAAACCATCCTGTTTGTGATTTCGGAGCAGTCCCCGGGACAGCATTGATAAATTCCCCAAATGCCACAGGTGGAAAGACATTCACACTGGGTACACAGGGCATGAAAACGGATTTCGGAACATCTGTTGATGACCAAACGACTCTTCCAAGTGCAGGAACTGGAGTATTAGAGTCAACATCAAATGAAGACTTGGCAATTCTGGGAGGCCTAACCGGAGTAGGGACCTGTTTCCCAACAGCAGGGGGTTGGCGTAAAACAGGAATATCAACATCAGCTGTCGTTGGTCGAACTGGAAGTGTCGAAATGTCCACATCTGAGTCCGTCTGTATCTGTCCAGAACCTGATGGTTGCTCTCTCCCTTGGTTCGGTTCGGTTGGTTCATCTGTTATGGTTGATTGAACTGCAAAATCCGACAAGAAAACCGATTTTGGCCTAACAAATGGCTTGGTTGGAATCAGCGGAACAGGGTCACCAGGCGAAGGAACTGGGATATAGAAAATGGGGGGTTGTGTCATCGTCAATGGTGGTTCAACCTGAACTTGGGGGCCAGCAAGAATATCATCACCAGCCTGAACATCTCCCCCGCTTGAGGTTGAACTTTGACTCACATCATCGGTTTCTGTTTGGTACCTTTCTGGTTCTGATGGTTCAATGGGTTGAGATTGGTTGGGTTCAGCCATGGCGACAAAATGACTGATAAAAATGCAAATCACTGAAACGCCAAAAACTGCAAAAGTCACATCCAAGTTCGTTTCGCAATCACAACTTGTGTGTGTCCGACACAGGAGTCCTGGAAAACAAGGTATGACCAATTCATACGATCAATGACGATCTAATCCACAGATGCATCCCCTGGAAATTGTTTGTTCAAAGATTTTTTGATCAATGAAAGGTGCGAAGTTCTAGCAAAGACATCACTGCAGACAGGTTTGAACCCGATCCCTAAAATGTCATGGCTGTAACTTGTCCAAGTTCTTATTTGAGCAGAAGCTGACGACAAACAATCTTCAGGGCAAATCAAATTCTGAAATTGTTTAGTAAAAGGTTTTATCCAACGTTGTTTGAGGTTCAAAACTGCAACTGGTTTGTCCGACCCGTCATGACGGATTTGGCAATGTTCCTCGATGGTTTGGGTTGCAGACCTAAAACCTGGAGCATTAAATGCAGCTTTAACTCCATACAACATCAGTTTCTTTGAATATCTACGTGTAATTACCTTGGCTTCAGTAAGTCGCTCAGGCAACAGTTGGCATCCAATCATGGTTTCAAGTGTTCTCAGTGATGTGGTGAATAATCTCACTTCTTCAGCAATGGTGCGGTTATCTTCCAGGTTAAGGAAGATGGAAGGAGAACGAAAGAATACATTGGAATATCCACTAGTTTTCGGATCGATTCGGACACCAACCTGGATACCAAAGCAGTGGAGGAAACACACATAAAGTTCAAAAAAGGTGGTAACATCATCGCTTTTTCGTGGTGGCTGCCAGTCTATTGAAAGAAGGAACGCAAACAGGCATCTATAATACGTTGCACCATATGATGACATCCTACGTCTTCGGTGCAAGGGGTCTCCTTGGTCGAACCAGTCGATATACTTAAGGACATTCGTCCTGTCCTGCATCAATTGGTGATTTATTCCTATTTGTGGCACCTCTATTATTGGCGCAGCAGAATCCTCTGGTTCGGTCTGGGGAGGGGGAAGATCTTTTTGGGATGTCTGGTCATGGACATGTAGAAACATTTGTGAAACTGCATGGTCAAATGAAAGAAATTGGGTCCACAATTTTTTGGTTTGTTCCATATATCTCCAGGCCGACTGTCTGGTTTGCTGGAATTCAACAATACCTGCTTCTTGAGTGACCTTCTTTGCTGCAAGGTCTGCAAAAGCATTTCCTAATTTGTAATAGCGTTCCAACAACGATGTAGAATTCTCCAAATCATGTGATTTGGTTACCACTACTTTAACACTTCGTTCCTGCCATTTATGCCAGGCCATGTGCATAATGAGGTACAGGTCAAAATTGACGATGTTATGGTAACGATGAAGTTCATCAATGGTTTTGGTTTGGACAAATGCAAGCGTAGTAGCAGCATAATCTGAGTCAACGATTATGATCAAATTCTTTGCACACATCAATGTCAATGCAAGCGCAGTCAATTCACTTCTGGCAACACATTGTTTCCATCCAGGTAATGTTGAGATATACCAAGGTTTGAACCATTCTCCAGAGTTGGACAGGGTTTTATATCCGCAGGTTTGTATGCGTTGTTTACGAATTGCCGAGATGTTGGTTGTGGTTTGGTTGTCAAAGTTCTCGACAATAATAGCAAATCCTGCGTCGTCCACTGATGGTTCATTTGGTTTTAAGCAGTTCCATCCGTCCAAGCCCACAGTGGTTCAGGGTGTTCGTCATGGCAAGGGAATGGTTCAATGTGTTGCAAGGAGCGAATCATCTGAAAAATTTTTAGTGTACCATGGTCAAGTCCAAAAGGCATAAGACCGGTCGTAATTTTAGGTGTGGAAATATTGAGTACATCAGGAAATTCTTGTCTGAGATGTGCAGTTGCAGTACAGGTATGGAATCGGTGGTGCAGAGTATCAATTTGTCCGCAAAATGGACAAAACTTGATGTTTGGATCGTCCAAGTATTGTTGCCATTTCGCAAGTTGAGAACCTGTCACCAATGATCCTGTAAGTCGTTTTAAATCAAAGACTGTTCATCAGGGTGGAAGGTTTGAAGAAGTTTACGTGTTTCTTTCCAATCGATACGATCAGTTTGGTAATGGCCCGATCTTTGAGTGAATTGTTTAGCAATCATACGATGATAACCATCAGTTAAAGGTCAAGGATTACCCTCGGTCTTCCTCAAAGATAAATGCATTCCTCAGATTGCAAGAAATCTCGCCATCAGGAAGAATGTCAAATTCAAATTTAAGAAGAAAGCGCATAAAAATCCAAACAGGGCCTGTTCCCTGCACCTTATGGAGTTTCTCTGTTTGGGTTTTCTTTTTAACCCAATGGTTCCAAACAGACAGGAGGTCATCCCGTGAGGTGGAGTGGAAATAGAACATAGTTCTTAAGCTCGGTAAGATTGACAGAAAGCCCATAGTACCGGGTCACACAACGGTTTGGTTAAGCAAAGAAAACCGTGGGTGAACCGATGGACGGTAATTTCCACACAGAATCAACAATTGCTCGTTGGAGGTTATGCAGCTCTTTCCAATCTAACATTTGGGTTTCACACGAATATCCCCACTTGGTCAAGACTGAGGATAATGCCAGGTTGATCTTGTCAGTCAGCGGGAGGTGCACTTTGGATAATTGTCTCAATCGATAGGTGGCGTCTTCAAATCGGGTAGATGAGAGCACATTAGTTTGTTGTTCGTCCACATATCGAAAGAAGGAGCCCAGATTGTTGGCAGAAGTGACCGGTAGTGGAAGGTTGTCATGCTTAAGGTGTTCGAGTAACACTCTGTTCGAAGCCCATGACCAACTCTTTTGCATATCCAACGTCATTTCCAAGTTTTACAGAACTGTGCAGATCGTTGCTGGGCATCAATTAACCCTGCAGCATCGTTATGCAAGATTTCCCAATTATCAACAAAGGCTGTGGGAATTGGGAACAAAGAATGTTCTGAGGTCATTATTTTCCTTGTCGGACATGCAAGAACCAAATGAGGCACATTAAGACAGAGGCCACAACTGACATTGGGTCACCCTCAGGTGCCCCACAGCTTGATTTACTTGGAGCGCTGTAGTGTTGATCGACAATGACCACCTTGGAGAGGTCGTCAATAAAATTGACCCAGGCTTCAATTTCAGTTGTTTTCATGCCAAAGGCAGAAAACACTATTTCAGGTACTTTCTTTGTAGGGTATTAAAAAACTTCGTTAAGTCAGATACGACACCACAGAGAGGAATTTTGAATGCATGGGCTTTTTCAAGTCTCAATGAAGGAACATATACAAATCCTGCGAAGATCGTTGCATCAAGAGCCTCGGATGGGCCAAGGTGCAAAGGATGCAATTTTGGTCAGTAGTTTTTTGGTCCATGTTTTAGATAAGACTCTATATAGAAGTGACAGGATTGTGATCGGACGAACATCCATCATACTCATGGTGGTTTCTTTTTTCTTGGGGGTAACAATCTTGGCGAAATGGAGTGTTTGTGGCCATTGTGATTGTCCATCCAAATATTCGTTCCATAATCGAATGAGCTTTTCCAAAAGGCAATCTGGCACACACATCAAATCCGGCTGAGTCCATCCACAGCACCCAGGAGAGGTTGTGGTTTTGGTTTGACGAATGGCTTGTTTCAAATCGGTTATTGTATCCTGGTGTCTTCTGACAACGTTTTCCAATCATCAGGAACTAATTGTAACATCTCATGTGCTTGTGGATCAATCTCATCCTCTCTATTCCAATATCTACCCCAATCACGAAAGAAAGCACTCTGGAGTTTCAAGGGTTAAATTCCGTCCACTCAAACTGAACAGCAATTGGTTTATTAAATTTCTTTTCATGTAGCCACAATCCATGATGTTTTGGATGTGGTGCAAAGTAAGTTGGTTCAGGTTGTAGGTTTGCTTTACATCGAATAGTGGAATTTGCAGCAAAGGCGGTTGGATCCTGGTTAGCCATTGTTTGGTAGGTCCAATATCCATCCAACCTGCGGCCACATGGATGCAACTCACTGTTCATCCTTTCCACAATTGATGTAACCTGGGGGGATACATCTTTGTCCTTAATGAATCGGAAAGCTTCTCTGTTATGGTCATGGATTTTGGAGTCCCAACGGTATTTAATGTAGGAGCGACGCTTAAGTTTCTTTTCAGTGGTTAAGTCTGTTTTAGTCGTCAACTGTTACTTTTAAATCGCTTCAACTTGATCAACTGTCTCCCAAGAAGTCGGGACCTGCTTGCTGAAACACCACGCAACAAAAGAAGGGGGATAAGCATTACAAAGCCGGATTCTGGCTTTTAACGATCAATTTCTTCATGGTAATCTTTAGAAGGTCGATGTCCCAAATGGGAATACAAGCTCTTAAGATGTTGCAAGCGGCGATTTTGGCGCAGTTTAATTTTATACAAGACAGAAAAAGCATTTTCTCCTTTTAAATTTTAACTTTGCTGAGGTCCCACTCATGTGGGTTACGCGGAGAACGGACGGGTGGCAAACTTTTGGTCATCAATTCCCTACCCCGTCCTTTTTGGTTAGGACGCAGCTTCATGTCGGTGGATTTAAGGAGTGTACTCCAAGCATGTTCCACATGTGTAGACCAATTTTCCAGGGTTACATCATCCTCATGCTCAAGGTTATAGGTAGATAGGCTGGTTTTAATCTGAGCACTCTGTGAGGGTTTAAGCGCACGTGGGAGTTTCCATTGTTGAATCTTGCCATAATGGCATGGAATACGGAAAGAAACAACAATTGGGTTGTGGTCAGGGAGTCCTGAATGTTCCCAAATGTGTGTCACTGGGTGAATTTGACTCATTTTTGGACATAGCAATATGAAGTCATGGTGGGATGAGGCAATTACCCTCCCCTCAGCATTGCGCCTCTGGAAAGTAGGTGTTATTCTTTGTTTGGTGTTAATGAAAAGTCACGGCTTTCAGTCCATCCGTTGTGTTGGAGCAAAGTCCAGGCAGAGAGGTCTTTCAAAGGCCAGTTGAAGTCACCTCCAATGATCATGGGTCCGGTCCATGTTTTGGCAGCTATCAAGCATGGGTTACAGATCATTGGTTCTTTGTTTATTGATCTGGGGCCCGGCATTCTGGTATGTTGAGTGGTATCCGTAAATCGATACACAGAGAATTTCCAAAGCTTGTGTTTTAACCGTACACATAGAGACTCGGTTTTTGTCACGATAAATCCGCTCTTTTTGGCCCATGTCAAATGTCCTCAACGGAAGGCTGGAAATCACTGCAACTCCACCTGAAGTAGGTAACTGTTTTTCACGTTCAGTTAGTTTTCTCTCATACAAGTGTGGTTGAATCGGTGCAGCAAAGGAAACGTTCAACCGAAGTTTGTTCAATGCACGTGTCTGCGTTTTGATCTGGCTAGCATCTGAGTTTGTCTCACAGGCCAGTGCGATTATTCATGGTCAAAACTGTTAAACCAAGGTGCTTTATCCACCATAGAGACCACATTCGCAGTTGCAAATTGAACAGTCTGAAAGCGTTCTCTGGTTGAGTCCTGTTTCTTTGGTTGAGACTTCGGTTCTGGTTTAGGTTGTGGTGTTGGTCCCGGGTTTTTGGCTTCACCGATTCGGAGATACAATTTAAGGCACACATTCCATGGGAGGTAGCGAAGGATAGTCCCATAGAAGTCGCAGATCACAATATAGATTCGAAATGGATAGAGTCGTTTGGTCATCAATGGTTGCATCTTGCATACAATGTCACCACATGATAGGTCACAGCAAATCGACCATAGATTCCAACTCACGAACTCTGAAAAGGGAACAAAAGTGGACAAATTCAAAAGATCCACTTGGAACAAGGAATGAATTCCACAAAGCAATTGACACATCAACCCCACACTCACGCTTTGGAAGAGGTCATGGGGATTATGTTTTCGATTGGTTAATCAGCTTTTGGTGAGCGGGAGCGCCCCACTCGATCACGGTCTTTGTTTGAGGTTCTTCCTGGTTGGTTACCTTGTTGTGGAACTTGTGCAACCATGGACACCATCATATCCTTAAAATCTGACATCATACGCTTCGATGTAGCTTCCAACTTTGTATCCAACAAGGTAGAGAAGGAGCTTCTAATACCTGTCACCTCTTTTTCAACAGTTCCTACTTTCGTAGTCAACAATTTGATCTGATCTTCACACTTGGTTAACCGAGCACGTGCTTCTTCGTCATACGTTGTGGACATAGAGGATCTGGAACCCGAACTAACTGAGTCGGCTTTTCCTGCTGAATATGGTGTTTTCAGAATACGGTTGTCTGGAAGTCCGTTTCTGTCTCGATATGTTTGCCAAACATCCTGGACATCATTGGTGTTGTTGGTTGAAAGCGGTTCAGGTTTGGATGGCAGGTTGGATTGTTTTCTCAAAGTGGCAGCTGGTGGTTTCGGGGTATAGATTCTCCCTGCCATGATTCGATCAGGACTTTTCGTCGATTTTGCAACTGGGTACACCAATACGGGGACCTTATTCGCAGAAAGGTGTTCTTTGGGTTCTTCTTCAGCTGACACCAACCATCTCTGTTTGATACGTTTCATAGGTTTCATGGACCAACCAACCTTTTCCGCCCACTCAACAATATGTTTATGTCCAAACTCAACCGGGAGATTCTCGATCCAATACCTTCCAAATTCAGCAATGTGCTTGGGGGGGTCAATCTGGTCACCCTTCAATTTGTTCCATGCGGTTGGAAAGTCGGTTTCAGTGAATCTTAGACCAAAGCTGTCTAGACCAGGACTGGTTACCACTCCCAAATGGGGAGTGCCTGACTCAACAATTTGGTTCAAACCCATATGTGCATGTCGCAGTTCCTTGCCCAACCAGATAACCCGAACTGGTTTTCTCTCAAGTTCACTAATAAATATGGGTTGCGCCGTAGCACCACTTTTCATCAGCCATTTCAGAACAGCCGATTGGTCAATCCTGAAAAAAACCGAAAAAACATCAGAGTGGTCCATTTCGACAGGTGTCTTTGGGTTTTTCATCATGAAAAACTTCCTAGACCACACGTCCACAATGTTCATCTTCTGGTCGTTCCACAAGATCTTGACAATGGTTTTGACAGGTGAGGTTTTCACATCGTTCCAGGTTTGGACATCCACCAAAGATTTGAATACCTTAAGGATGATCGTACTGGTTGCATCAGTGACTACCTGTGCATTTTTCATGTCAGTGCGAACGACTGGTTTGGATCCAAGTTGAACCATCCACACCTTAACAAGTGCATGATATCCCATCGCATCAACAATTTCGACAATTTCATGGGTTTGACTGAAGGGGGAGCAAAGGTTAGGGACTTCGTCCATTGTCAATGCTGCATGGGCACCTGGGCCCAGAACCACCTCAGCATCCAATACTGGTTGGAGTTCATCTAAACTTGCGATGGAGATTCCTTCGGTTAAGGTTTGTATGTTTGGTTGCACATCAAGCCAATGTCCATTTTTGACCTGAAATTGTTTCTGGGGGAAGGAACAAGATCGTAACCACGTAACATCAATTTTCTTTTGGTACATCTGTCTGGCTCTTTTCTCCCTGAAGAATCGTTGCAATCTTGTCACAGCTTGACCATGGTTCAGAGTTGGAAACTCAATGTTGTGTATCGCAGCAATTTGAGATGCTGTTTGTAACATCCGGTGCTGTTTCATTTGTTTGAGTTTCGGTATACGGCTGTCCCCAGTTGACAAAATGCTCATTGCCAGGTCTCCTGCTTTGGTTTTCTCAAGCCCCCGAAGAGTCAACGCAGTTTTCAAAGTGGCATACAAAGGGGACGATTCGTCCCAACCAAAACCAAAAGCTTGTGGCACCGTCGGTGTGTCATATATGTCCTGGATGAAGGCATGTCGAAGGTTCCATGCAAGATGATCAATATCAGGGTCCGTGCAATGGAGCAAGGATCCATCTACCCCTTGAAGGAAACCAAACAAACGCAAGATGTTTTCGGTTTTGGTGGTATCAACAGGCTTCAACAAACTCGGAGTAATCTTCCACAGGGTTCCAAGCGTTGAAAGGGCTTCATACCCACACCAGTTAGGTTCCATCAACATGGAAAAGTTCCAATGTTTACAATACTTGGCTGAGGTTTCAAAGATCTTGATTTGTTCTTCAATCATCTGAAAAACATCATGACGATCAGTAATGATCTGGAAGATTTTACGACCGTTGAAATCCGTGTCAGTAGCAACAAGGCTCCAGTGGTTTTCATGGAGGACAGGAAGGACAAAGTGATCCTCGATAGGAATAATGTCGTCAATCATCATGTAAGGTAACACCACATGTTGAGGTCGTCTTTGTGCAGTGAAAAGTCCCAAGTAAAGCATCATCTCATCGTCACCAATACCACCATGTTCAAACAAGGGTTGTAGTCGCTTCTGAACCTTCGCAAACTCCAGTTGAATGGTTGATTCTGGTTCCTCAGGTTCAAAGGGTTCAGTTGGAGAAATTGGATCAGCACTGATTTCAATGGGTTCTTCATCCATGATTTTGTGGTATCGGAGAGGGTCGTCTAAGTAGACATTCTGATCCTGAAAGATTGGGCGGTCAGCTGGAATGATCCAGCCGTCTTCTGAGTAGTACTGACCGTTCCAATGATGGGTACCGAAAACTTCAAAGAGACGAGTACCAAATGGAACTGTAGCTTTGGCCATTTCAACTCCTTCCTCCAAAAAGATCACAACACATTGTAATGTTGAGACTGTTCGAGGACTGCATGTCATGTCAATCTGGAGAATGTCACCAAGCTGATGTAATTTTTCAGAAAGAACCACAACTTGGCCATTGATTCTTGGTGCATTGAATTGGATCTGAGACCCCTCTAGGGAGACCTTGGCCAAGATCCAATCTTCAACATCTTGTTCAGGGGTGACTCTGAAAACTTCAATGTCCGAAGTACTTTGAGATGAATCATGAACCTGTACAGCGGTCATGTACGTTTCTTCCAAAGTTTGTGAACAAGGGATATCCATCTCATCTTCTTCCAGAGTGACTTTCGATAAAAGATCATATTGCATGTCCAACAAGTCAGCAGTCCATGCAAGGTTGGTTTTCTGACATGCCTGGTCCAGTTTCACACTTGGGTTGATACGTTTGGGTTGAGCACAACTTCGTTTCCTAGCTTTCCAAAGCTCGATGATAAAAGGTTTCTGCTCAAAACGTCGACAGAAGTCACTCTCTTCGTCCGTCAACCTCATCTGTTCACATCTGTCATGTGGTTTTCCATCATCAATGGAAAGTTTAGGTTCAGGTTGGGGTTCCAGTTTTCTTCGTTTAGGGTCGTTCTGCACCTCGATCATAGCCTCGATGCTGTTTGGGTGTGCTTGTTTTTCAAAACCAGGTTTGAGGTTCTCGTTGTAAGTGACATAAAGCAGTCCGGGAACTTGAGCATCTTCTTCGACACGAAGTTGATTAGCAACCCAACATCTCGATTGATGGCGGAGTAGGAGGGTTTTCAATGGAAGTTGGGGTCGACTCTTTTCATACAATTTGAAATTCCAAGCAGTAATCAGTCCCACAAGAGCATGATACTCATGGATGGCATTGCCCACTATTCGCCAACTGAGAAGATTGTTTCTTGGGATAACCGTTCTCTCACTACACCCAAGACACAGCAGGATCTCAATAGGGGCAATAAAGCGGATTTGATTGGCAGGTCCAAAAAGTTCACCCAAGATCCCAAATTTTTCCAATGAGGAAAAAGGAAGGTTTTGTTGATCACCGTACTTCGCCATAGCAGTTCCAGAGGACAACTTGTTGCAATCGACATCCACAACTCTGTTTAAAATGCTAGGGTTTCTACATTTGTTTCGCATGGCGATGGGCATGAGTTCAGGTAATCCGAAGATTTCCAAGTCTTTTGAGTCCAGATCTAAGTGTTGCATCAACTGATCAGGAACATCTCCAAAACCAAGTCTATCTCGCATGACCCCTCCAATGTGTTTTGGTATGAATCCATTCAGTTTGAGGGGTCGACGTGGAAAGTCTGGTTGGTCATAGGTTTGGGGGTTCCGGACAGCCACAGCAATGCACCTATTGCGCGTAGCAGGATGGAGATGTTCAATTTGGACGACATCAATGGCAACCAACACATACCCCCAATATCTGAGGAAGTTCATCAAGAAATCATAGTACGTACTGTTGCGATACATTTGGGCACTGTTTTCCAACACGATCGTTTCAGTTTCCATGATGGCCGCACATGTAATGGATTTCGCAAGAACAACTCCCAAAGCATGTTCCCATCCTTGGTTGTTTCCAGTAGTGGTGAACGATTGACATGGGGCACTTATGCAAGCAAAATCAATCAATCGAATTGAGATGGTTTCCCAGGTTCTCATAAGGTTCAAGTCTCCTAAAAACCACTTGGGGTCTTCAAACTCATCGAAGGACATCAATTCAGACAGAGGTGTACCATGTCCTCGGTCATGTTCATGTTTTGTACACATGTCCACACAGGTTGAGTCCGAATCCACACCTCCAACACTTTGTAGGTTCAGGTTTTCATGTTTCGTCAAGATATCCATGGCTCTTGTCCATCCTTTGAAACCTCCACAACAGTACTCAAAGATTCGAACCTGATCACCTGACATACTGCACTGGCCTGACATCATAATTGCATTTCTGGAGGTTAATCGGAAATGGACACAGCTGGTTTCGGTCACACTACCACATGTCTCCAAGTCTCCCAAAAGAACCACTTTGGACCCCATTTTGGAAGCTCGGTTGAGAAGTTTGGTCCACCGAGATGTCAATTTGTCAGGTTGTTTTCTCACAGAGCTATCCGGAAACCAGATACAATATGATTTTTTCACTCCAGAAGCATCCCAAGAGCACAAGAAATGGTCCACAAAAATCTCATCAACAAAACAATGTTTGAGATTGTCCCATCCCGGGATATTCCAACGACAGAGATATTCCGACACATGATGATCCACCTTGGAAAACATGGCAAGAACTGAAAAGGAACAAGCGAGCCAAAGCAATTTGCCACAGTCTGTTGGTCCAACAGAGTCCAATTCACTCTTCCAGGTTCAAA
>NW_027179503.1:15000-17576 GCF_036669935.1 Montipora foliosa | reverse complement strand
CCAGATGCTGAAAAATTTGGATTGTGATTGACCGAAAGGAAGGAACACGAAATCCGCTTTAAGATCGAAAACCGTTCTTGCCTGCAGGTCACCCTTAAACTGTTTGTTTTTCGTGAAAGGTATTAGTAAACAATTAATGACTGGTCCCGAAGGAAACATTAATTTTGTTTCCGGAGAATCTCAATGTTTTCCTGACGGTGCAGCGAGGGAAAGCATTGAAATATCCGAGGGACCAATCATTTGAGTGAAATTTTGTTATACAGCACACAAAACGGAAAAACCTGCAACGGCAAGCGGCAACGCACACAGCGGTTGTTGTTGTGGTCAACATTATGCGGGTAACAGTGCACTGTTACCCTCTGACGTCATAGATTTTGTGGCGGGGAAAATAGACTTTATTAGTTAGATGTGCATCTGTGACCTCAAAGTAAACCAAATGAGAGGAGGTGTGCTGTTCGGGGGAGAAAAATTTCAGCCTACTATAAACAATAAGGAGTGCGCATTTATTTCTCACTCGCATGAGTGGCATAGTGGTGCGGAGCGAAGTTGTTTTATCATAGGTGCGCTTCACAAATGACATTACATTTGAAATCTTTTCGTGCCATTAGACAAGTTTTTTATTCATTGTCATTAATTATCAGTCTCGACCCCGCTGGTGCGTACGGTCCATCTTTATACCTTCTCATTTTTAGTTGCAAAATGTATTTGACCGCTGTTGCAAATAACAAGGCCTTCCGTTTTCAGAGTTAAAGCAATCGACTTGTCGCTCAGGTTATGTTGCGTCTTGAGCGCCGAGAGGATAAACAACACAAAAACCACCAATTAAGGAACGCGGAAATTCAAACAAAGAAAGTGGAAGCATGAGCTCTCAAGTGGCGCTTGTTGCATACCTCTTTGCTATTTGAAATTACGCTCGTAGTTTTACAGCGTTGACATGCATTCCAGATTAGATATGACTGCTGTTTGCCCGGAATCTTTTCTTGAGTCACACCGTTTAGTATATTTTTTTATATAAAAAACAGCCATGCATATCATTTCAGTCAGATCTTTGCTTACCAGAAAGCATGTCCTGCATGGAAACTGCGCCCACTGATAGAATCAACGAAACTTTACATTTGCTACCGAAATCAGCCGAATTTTGTCTTTTCAAATGCCATCAATTATTTTCAATTTTTACCCGAAGGTGAACTTTCTGTCTTTCATTATTCATGCAAGAAGTGTGTATCGCAAGGTGAGAGTGATCAACAGTGGGTTCAGCGCACAGAGTCTAGCCGATGTTCATAAGCTGTAGCACCGGAGGAAGTTGAATAACGCTAACTAGCTAAGGATTGTCACAGTGTACTGCCCAGCTAGGTGTTTAAATAGAGACGTATTACACGGTGGCAGAGAAGAAATGAATTGTCTAGTTTGGAGTGGCAAGAACAATGCCGATAGAAGGAGATATTGTTTCTTGCTACGAGAACGTAACATTCTATAATTTTGCAGCTCGCCCAACATGTAATTCCTTTTTGTTATATGACGACAATAATATAGGTCCGTATGATGCAAATGGTATATAGAAATTCGAATCATATGAACTGCGGGATTATGAAATCAAGTGAAGCTATGATCTTACGCAGCTTACGAACGCCAAAATTTTTCACGAATTGCGCTAGAGAGCTACGAGAAGCCAAACATGAAAAAAATTCAGGACACTTCAACGGCGGTTTGAACCCGTGACCCCACCCTCGCGAAGCTTTTTCCAGGCCTCCATGCGACGCTCCTTTAACCAACTGAGACTATGAAGCCACTGACGTTGGGCAGCTGGTCATTTGTGGGTTCAAACCCCGTTGACGACTCCTGAATTTTTTCAGGCTTCTCCTACGCAATTGCTAAAAATTGCCACGTTCCGTGTAACTGTTCAGAAATTAGACCGGAGACCATACGTGCGAAGGATTCTTAATATCAAATAAGAATTACATAGTATACTCAGGTTGCGACGATGACCATGTATGGCGCTTGAAAGTTATTATTAAAATCTTAAAATTCCAATTCTGAATTGCCACTGGTAACCAATGTAGAGAGTATAACAGAATAGGAGTTTACGCTGGCCTCAAAGCGCGGAATTGAACAAATCAATAAATTGAAATAATTGAAATTATTCCTAGGCATCCGGCTCGATAGTAAGAGCGTTTTAATGCATAATCTAGTATTTAACAAATCGAAAGGGGTTTTCAGCGTTGGGTCTGTATTCTTTTATGACATAATTAGGGATAGTATCGCGCTCCTCTCCATTGGTCAATAGTTGTGTTTAGATGAGAAAAAAAAGTATCGGAACACACGCCATGTGATTCATCACACGATTTTGATTGGTTATGTAGTTGTCAGATCGCGCGTTTTGATTGGCGACTGCTGTAGGAAATATAGATGGCGCGTAATCAACGAAAAATCTGCTTCACTCTAGACAGACCGAACCAAAAGAAACAGCATTTTCCTTCGTTTGTTCGAAGTATCTTTGCAGAAATACTTCGAACCCTTGTCACTGCTGTAAGTAAAAAAACATGATTTACAATGTTGTAAGCTGGCAAGTGCCGTGT
>NW_027179503.1:0-10000 GCF_036669935.1 Montipora foliosa | reverse complement strand
ATATTGTTGACCCTCTCACAAACCTTTGACCTGCGCAATAAGCATGTTATTAATTCATAGTCTTCAATTGCATGTGTCAGCGGAGTTTTACTATGGAAGGGAATGAAACATCAACAGGAAAAATGGACCTTCACCGGCGTTGGGGGAATTCGTTGAGAAAACTAAGTCAAATAAACACACACCGATGAAAGGAAAATAATGTAACTTTATTATTTATGGTCAGATTTTGTTATATATATCTTTATATCTGTTGATTGAAGCTTATGTTTCGTGACGTACCACTCGGAGTACGCAAGTATAGTCAAGTGCGAAGGCAGAGGAGGCAATTCAAGTCGCGCTGTATTTAAGCTGTTAAGGCGTGATCTTTTAGGCGCACAACAAAAAATTTAGTCGCATGTGCCGGCGGGTCTAATCTGCAGGGTCGCAGGTCACAGGTTGCAGGTCATTGTTTCACCAATACAGAAAGTATCCTAAACATTCTTAAAGCTAACCTTTAAGAATGTTTAGGATACTGTCTGTTGGGACTACACTGGTCCCTAGAGAAACTGGAAACAATATTTATGCAAGATTTGGAGGGACAAACAGAGTATTGTGGTATTTTTGATACTGACTAATACATATTGGGACAAAAACGTGTTCTCACAAATCCGTAATCGGCACTATCAATTTCTACGGCATGAGAGAAGACATTTTTAGCTTAATTCGGGAGGGTCACGTGTCGCAGTGGTTAGAGGGCTGGAGTTGTATGTGCATGCTCCCGATTTTAAGCCACTGACTAGATTTGACTGCGGTAGTCGAATGCAGATCGATGGACTGGTTTTTTTCGATATTGGATCCTGCAGAATATTTCCGAAAATTTATCCGCGATTGAATTCGATATACCATAGCACACGAATTGAGCTTCATTTCCTTGCTGCGCATGGTCTTGACCCATGGCACATAACTTATACCGGGGGAATGGGAACAGTAAGTTAGTATGGACACTACAGGTCCCACTAGCTGCTAATATGGATTTGAAAATATATGTTCTTAATGACTTTTCTTACTGCAAGATTAAGTAGCCCTCAAGGGTAAGGGAGTCTCGATCATTTTGTCTGACCAACAGCCTCTTTCACGTTTGACGCAGACGGTAGCAAACCTGAAAGCCATTAATTTCATGCTCCGTGATTCCATGACCACACCCTATTGGTCTAAGAGCCGATCGTGAGAATAATTGTTCCTCATTTAAAACTGTTGTTAAAGACGCGTTAACGTCCATATTCAAAACCAGTAAAACAGATGCTTTACAAGTTTCTACGATGGTTGTTTTACAAATATTTCATGCTTGTTCTTAACTAGACCGCGAGAAATTAGCACAGGTGCAAGGAAGATGTGGTCACCTAGTCTGTTAGTCGTGAATTGCCACCATGGATATTTGACAGTTCAGCAGTTTGTAGAGAATCCACGAAATGTGACCCAATTTTGAGCTTCTTTGCAGTGTTTTGCAAGACAAGTTAGGAAAGACAAAATACGTCAATCAAAGGGTTCTCTGGAAGGCATTGGTACTGGAAGCACCTAACTCGCCACTTCCTGAGAGTTGTGTGCTTCGTTCCTCTGTTCAGCGAGCGGGGGTGGCGTTTGGGTTCACGGATCGTCTTTTTGCCGGCTTTCTTGAATCTAACCTTTTACCCTTGGCAGCCAAACATTTACGAGGACATCTCAACTTATTATATCTAGATGAATATTGAATGGAGGGTGAAACACCTGAATGCTTCCTGTAAAACACCGACAGGCCTGTCAGCAGTGTGGCGCTCGTTGCCGTAAACGTTTTGACAGGTGTCAAGGTCAAAGCTGGTAAGTCCAATAAAAAGCGTCTGCGCTTTCATTGTTTATTTAGGACAAATATTTTATTTATTCGTTTAAATCAAGCAAAAAAAAATATATCATTTAAAAAGGTCCATGTCCAGAAGGCTTGCTTTTGGATACTCCTAAATACATAATACACTATACTCGGAAATTTCAAAACATATAAGATAATAGTGTGCAATCTTCGACGAAACAAAATATAGTCAGAAATTGAGATGAACAACATTTAAAATGAACATAAAACTATTAACACAAACTATTTAAGGGAAATTAGAAAACATGTACCTTGTTTCTATCGAGTTATAGTAGTTTGGTGAGAGAACGAGACATAATGTGGGAAAAACCACGAGGCCGCAGGCGAGTGTTTACAGCTTTTTCGGAGTTCTCCGCAAACGTTTACACGAGCTGTTTCTATTAAACTCCGATATGAAACACGGCAAAGTACATGTTTTGTCTATTTCTTTTTAGAATAAACAACGCGACGAGAAAAAGGAAAATAACGTGTTAACTCTAATTATCAAAATGTATTAATTCTCTTTGTCTCGCCCGCCATCACTACGTCCAAACAGCTCGTGCTAGTTCTGTGGTTATTCTCCATCGAGTTATAGAAACACGATTTCTAAACAATCTAGCGCGCGTATTTTCTTAGGACATGTTTTCTAAATAGCTATATAACTAGATAACTGTATACATCAGTAATTTATTAGGTGTTTAGATTCTCAAATTATAACAGGCTCAGTAATAAGGATAGAGGAAAGAAGAATCAATTAACAGTAGTAACAATTAGAAATCCCAATCCAAAAACTCAAAACGTCGGAATGTATTCATGGTCAATGACAGTTTTCCGAAAGGCGATGGAAAAAAAAGAAAGAAGGGATAAGGTGTCTTGTTCCAGACTAATTGCCACAATTTGTGGCAAAATATCGCCAGAATAGACGATTTCGAAATACTTTCCTTTCTCTTCCTGGATTGTAAAATTTCACTTTGACTCTGCATTCAGGCCTCTTGCATGTCCCAGATCCTCGGAAAGGAACGGCGCTGATTGCACACCGTACGCGAGTTTCTAGACCTCACAGTGGTTATTCTTTAAAGCGCAAATGTGACACCATGGGTTGCTCTGATTTCAGTTTAGAGTGGAAGAGATCTTTGCACCAGTCCCCACCAAGCAAACGACTCTCCGCCTGGGGTAACTTTTGACATGTAATGCGTTTCCCCAGTCGGATTCACGGTCAAGGAGAGCGAATTTTGCCTGTGTCTTGTTCGCATGGTCTTGCGAAAATACCGCTCTTCTCTCTCCGACGTCAGAGTCATCTTTGGGCTGAAAAAATGCTTAACAAAAATTTGAACATACCGAAAAAGGAAACCTCACTTTAATAGGTTTAACATATAATGAATGAAAGATCATTGCAGTTTAAGCAGGACAAAAATTTAAGCGGCTGTGAAGAAAAAGGGCTGAGAAAATCCAGGCTTGTAAGCCGGGCTCGGGATGCGGATGGGGAAAGGTTGGGGCCTTCGAATTAAGAAAAGTGGTTGATGACGATGTTCGTCCTCTCCGGCTTAGAGAGTGTAAATTTCGGATTTTGGTCTCACTTTAGGGGTGTTCTGGGCAAAGCTGCCATGATATGTAGCCGTGAAGGTCTCCCTTCAGGGTTGCGGCGTCGAAAGCAGATAAGTTAAATAAAATATTTAGGACGTTTCAAATATGGGTCTCTTTTGGGCGTTCAAAAAAAGCCTTGGGGCTGCACGCCCATAGGGTCTCCTTTAGGGGTTTATATTCAAGAGCAATTGTTCTCGAGTCCGACGTGCAGCTGCCTACTCCTTCATATGGTGAAGCCCAGCGCCCCCCACCCCCTCCGCCCCCGTAGCAAATAGAACTGCGATATATCGATGTTCTTGAACTCGTGTGTGTTGGGTGAAACTTTTGGTCGTTACTACTATGACATGGTCCATGTAACACCGCCAGTACTGGGTCCAACCCAGGGCACGATTGGGGATGTCGGGCAATGACATTCTTTTAGCATTTTCCTGCTGTTGCAGCTCACGCTATACTTGTTGCACAGATTTAACTGGGAACTACTCAGGGCTTGCTTGTCCCCTTCTTACCTTGTTACTAGATCCCCTCACAAACTAGGATTACGCCGTTCAATCTGCAGTTACTGTCGACTTACGAATAAAACCGGTATGGCTTCAGAGAGTAGCAGATCTATAGTCAACATACTTTTAGAAAAATGCCTTAAAGTCAAACAAACTTAATTTTTAATCGCTTCTATAATGTGCTCTGTATGAGGATGGTTTTTAAAGGACTTTGGCATAATTTCTGGCACAATGACAGTCAGGCAGACAGTACGTGGCGGCCATGCATGACACCTTTTCAAGCAAAATGGCCTTTATATAACCTATTAGGTTTAAACCAACCAAATAGACCACTTTCAGATATATTAAAATTCAGTCCAAAAACAAAAGGCAATCATCTCGAGGGCTCTGGGGAATAAAACTCATCACCAAAATCCTTATATTTATTCCCCAGAGCCTACGAGATGATGTCTTTCGGGCCTCAAGCTTAGAGTTCTCGGGTTAGCGTCTCGGTTAGGGTCTCGAATCTGGATAGGATCCTAGCTCCGATCCTGGCTCGAATCCTTGGGCTCAGATCATAAGCTCAGATCAATGGCTCGGATCCTAGCTCTGCTCCTGGCTCGAATTCTGGCTCGGATCCTGGCTTTATTCTTAGTTTATTGTGCCTATGAGTTAGCGTTTGCCGCATAGCAGGACTTCGTCTGGTTGCATTGCCGTATTTTGCCGATCCTGTTCCAAGCCAACATGGCAGTGTTTCAATGAAATTACAATCAAAATGTGAATGATCTGCGGTTTTCAGCGATTAAAAGTGGAACAAAATACCCTAGTAAAAAACTCTTCTTTGACCTTGAAATGACAAAAAATATATATATATTTATGTCTTTTAATTTTAGCGTGAATTCCTATTCGCGGGTCTATTGACAGTTGACTCTGAAATTGCTTCTTTTTCCTTTTCCATTCGTCTCGCTGAGGGCGTGCTTGTTTTCTTTTTAAAAACTCCATGCAGTTCAAGAAAATTCATTGCCAAACTGAGTGATTTCACTCGAAAACACCGGATACCGTCACTCATCGCTTAGTGATTGGATGCGATATCGGTTTTTAGCGTTAAAATTTACCGTGGAAATCATAAGTCAGGCAATGAATTTTTATATAGAAGAAAGCACCAAGAAAATGCATTTAATTATTAAAGCAGCAACCGGAAACCTCACAATGCGGAATCAATGCGAAACCTTGTTAATTTTTCACTAACCCTACTAACCCTAAGAACATAGAGAACAATGGAGCTCCGCGTTTAGGCTTGGCTAAATCAGCATTGGATATATTATCTAGCTTTTGTTCTTAATGTTAAAGGCCCCACTGTCGTAACCAAATGTGGGGGCGTTATAAGTGAGTATGTAACAGTTATCATGATAACTCGAATGCTGCCGGTGCACTATGAAAGACTGTGGAAGTCTCGATGCAAAAATGGCGTTCATTGTGTTGAATCGCCGTTGTTGTATTGATTAATTATTATATGGAGGAGAGTGTTTTACTGGGAACTAAACCACTCGTAGATCCCTTTACGCCACGTAATCCGGGGACCCCGAGTGGCGTATTTTCACGCGTATGGTACCTTTGTGAAGTGTCGTATCGTTCAATGACGTCAGGATTCCCGCCTTTTTTTTCCCGCCGTTTTTTTATAAGCCCAGCCGTATTGTGATAAAACTGGTATAAATAATTTGTAAACAACAAGAACTAACATCGGAGAATATTCAACTATTTAGCTCTCCATATAATAAATAAGAACATTACACGTTGGCTCGAAGATATGAATGTTATGTTCTCGTGGCAAGAACAATATCTTGCCACTCGATAGATAAAATGTCATTATCTTCTCGCCACCGTGTAATATTCCTCTATATATTTTTTTTATCATTAGTTACAAACTGCCGAAAAGGAGGAGTATGTCAAAGTATCCTCTTGTTAGGGAAATCCTAACGCGAACCCCAATATAAAATGTGTACAATGTTAACTCCATTGCTATTAGTACTTAGTTGTGCAGCTTAGACGTAACGGGACCATTTCGCGGCCGGTTATGCGAAGAGCGGCTTTATGCCTAATTATAAACAAACCGGCTTCACGAGTTAGTCGTAGTAGTAGTAAGTTAGTAGCAGTAGCGAGTTTTAGCAGTTAGCAGTAGCACGTAGCCAGTGGCAGTGGCAGTGGTAGTGGTAGGTGGCAGTGGCAAGTGGCACAGTGGCAGTGTGGTAGTGCGTAGAGTGGTAGTGGTAGTGGTAGTGGGTAGTGGTAGTGGTAGTGAGTAGTGGTAGTAGTGGTTAGTGGTAGTTGGTAGTGGTAGGTAGTGGTAGTGTGTAGGTGGATAGTGGTAGTGGCGCAGTGGTGGTAGTAATGGTGGTAGTGGTAAGCCCCCCCCATTTCTTTAACACACGGAAAAAATCACACCAAGTTCCATTGCCCATGTGGAGAATCCGAATATCCTGTATACCTTCTGTCAAGTTTCGGCTATAATTGATCAAACAGATCCGAGCATTGTTAGAGCTTTAGGGCAAGTTATTCCATAATGTGGTCGCCCGTTTATAGGAGAAGGCTTCGCGTTTAAATAATTAGTTCTCGGTTGTGGCCCAAAGCCAGTTTTCCCTCAGAGTTTCTCCACGTTGTAATTAAAGTAATACCGAGTTAAGTGGAAAAGACGTTGAAGAGAATCCGGGGCATGTACCATTCATTTGTCTTATACATCATTAGCGACCACGATATTTCCGTTTCTTGTCATCGATCGAATAGCCTCTCCCAGCAGCCGTCTTAACACAGTTTACTACGGGAATCTTATCAAGACCAGACCATCCATTTTCTGTAAAAGGTTGAATACAATATCGATACGCGCGAGTTTGCATGCAGAGAAAGGAAAACGTATTTATTAGTGGTTTCCAGATATTAAAAGCTCAGGATTACATCTTACAGCAGGCAGATCTGAGCTCAGCCGCGTAGGAGTTTGCGCAATATTGTGTAAAGTGTTCGTTAATAGTGTTCTGCTACATCAATCCCGTATTACTAACATTTTATTATCTGGACTTTGATCTCCCAAGATATTGGACGTCACGTTGCCACGCTGTTGCGCAAATTACCTTTGTTAGCTTCCAGCGATTGTCAGAAACACAGAGTTTCTTTGCGAGCGTAATATGCGTTATCGCAGGCGGCACCCAACGAATCTGTTCCTCAACATTATCTGTTCCACAGAGGGAATCTTGCGTGGCTTGGCAAAAATACAGGTGTTTCGATGTAGCTGGCTGGGGAAGGTTTTGTTATTGATTAGAGGTGTTTTGCCTGGGGAAACTTACTGACTTTTTCTGAGCATTTAAACCCGAGGCGGGCTTGTTAGAAGGAACATCTGAAGGGACTGAGCACGATAGTAAAAAATAAAAACAAAAACAAAAAAAAAGGAACACTTCCCACTCCCACAGAGTAGTACACAAACATACGACGTCTGGTCAGAGTGATTGCGCTTTGCGGAAAAAAAAAACCTGGTTTTGTTCCGGTTTTGAGGCGCGCTTTTGTTTGGTCGTTTTCGAATCGTAGGGATTTGAAACGCCGCGTGTTGGAATTCCTGGCTGGGATGAATAAATTTTGATCAGACGTGGACTGGCGAGAAAAACCAACCAATTTCATCTAGCTGGCTGGGAGAATTTCTTGAGTGTGTCTTGCTGGGAGAAAATCGGAACAGATGAGGTTTCACCAGCAAAACACTGAAAAACACCTGAAAATGTCCTTAATAACATTTATTAATGTGGAGTCTGTCATTAACTGGCGGTATAATAACTACATTTAACAACAAATTGGTCGTTGGGTGCCCCTGTATAGCATCCCTGGATTTATAGCACGCTTATATTGATCCCATTGACGGCTGAATCACTGGAAACAGACTGCCTTCTTTTAAGGATAATCTCTTATTTCTGTGGTTTTACGAGCGTAGCTCAACCTGTAATCCATGAGAGCATTGCATATTACGGACTCATTTCGGTTTTAGCCCCCCCGGTGCGTGCTTATCAAATCCAATGCAAGCTAAGGGGAAAACATTTCTTTCCATTCCACTGCCACATGTCGTTTGGCGTCAGAATGCACATCCAACGTGGCCAATGGCATTTCGTTGATGCTCACTTAAAGAACTTGTTTCTGTCGACAGTGCTTAAATTGCAGTGGTCTCAATCGTGCGAGGACCATTACGGTCGTAGTGTGTGCCTTAACGTGTTCAAGAAAACAAGAGAGACTGAATCAATAATACCAAGTGTGGAATGACCCTCTCTGGGGAAGTTGTTATGCATAAATCGATTAGGGTATGCAACTGAAACTGAAGTGACACGTGTTGGGAGCTCCCTGATGCTTTCTAACTGGCTAAGGCCACCATATATATATAATATATATAAAAATAAGTGTCAGAAAGGAGAAAGAGTAATGTGACCCTTTGCTTCAGCCAAACAAATTGCAAATGACATCGCCAATTGCAAAGTAAATATAATTCGTGATTTCGGTCTGGGTCAATTTGGCAATATTTTTTTCGAAAATCACCAAACAAGATCAAGTGGAGAGACTTGGGGGTCGATATCAAGTACCGAATACTAGGACATGGCTGTACTCCGTGGGCTAACTGATTTCGAGAAAAAGACAACTCCAACTCATCGGTCGGTGTGATCATTTCAGTGTTCGATAGTATAGTCATTTGGTTGTCACAAACACCGCCACCAGTGCTTCTGGTAACTTAACAGCGATCTTTTACTTAACCAGTTCAACGGCCAGTATAATAGACTTCGTTATTATACACATGGATAGAGTCTAGGCTTTAGACTTGTGTGATCACTCTAAAGTAGTCACGGCATTTAAACAGAGGACCAACAAAAGACTTTACGTTCGTCAATATTGGACAGCAGACTTTTGGACTTACTAGCACGGTCAATCCCAATTGAAGGCATCAGCCCGAAACGGACTTCCCAGACGGCACTGTCCCAATTTACACGTAAATAGTTAATAAAATTCAGAGCAAGACGCGCTAGGTTGCCACCCTTGTTTAAGCTGAAGGCTACTTCCGATTAAGGTTGAAAGTTGCTGAAATGTTTGAGCTGATCAATAATAAATCCTAATGCAATTGGTTGGCCCCACCAAACTGCTTAATAACTTGATTCTCGAGCAGGAACTTTACTGGCGCAAGGCTTCATGCATCAGATCTACTGATTGAGACTGGATATTGTGATCATGGCTGGGGGATTCCGAAGTAACTGATTTGGCTAGATAAACCAAATTCGTTTGCCACAGTTGCACGAAGAGCACCGAGTTACTGGAAAACAAAACCTAGTAGTTCCTACATGGATAATAATCTCGTCCGGGTTTCTTGCGTAAAAGTGGCTTTATATAGATCCTTCATGTCTTGCAGTTGTACATCCCGGGAATAGGCCTTTTAGCTATTTGTTTTTGACTTGCGAGGTTCTGGACCTTTTGTGGCTTTGAATGATATTTAAGTGCACGAGTCCCCTGCTATGATAACCTTCACATGGGGCAATTGGGCTGTGTTTGCTCATGATCATTTGTCACTGATGTCACTTGAAACAGTTTGGCATAGTTTTGCGCCTTCTACAGTCTTCGAGGACGGATGAGGACGTACGACGAAGATGTCTTCTTGACCATTGTCACCGCTATTTCAGTGCTTTTTGTTGATTAGGCGACAATTTCTCACATCTCGTTCTTCATTTTTTATATTTCGAAAGCGGCTCAAAACTGTTTTCGAGTTTCAGTGATATTAGCGGGCACTGACTTTCCTGAAACGTTTTGCATTTTCCATATTTACCTGCGCAGACTTATCCACTTGGGACCCCAAACATTGTTCGTAACCTTAATTGATTGTTATCATAACCTTATATTGATTGTTATCAACTTCACGCTAGTTATGCATCAGTCAATTCTTCCATGCGGTGCCACATACCCCCCCCCCCCCCCCGGGCAACCGCGGGGCAATTTGCTGAAGTTGTCAGTACAGGGGGTGGAGCATTCGCAATTTTATCGCGGGCCCCCCGGGGGCTGGGCATTAGCCTACCCCGGG
>NW_027179502.1:0-15197 GCF_036669935.1 Montipora foliosa | reverse complement strand
AAAAGCCATTCTTAGTTATATTAACGGCCAAGTAAATTTTTGCGGGGTTGTAATTGTGATGGTGTTTTCTTTTTTGCTGCGGGAAACTTATTTTGCGGATCAAGTACCATCCGCAACGGTAAAACTCCCGGACTTTTTTTGCAAATCTGTTTTGCCTTCTGTTTTGTGTAACACATAACAAAGACAAATCACAGTTCATTGCTCATAGAGCGTTCTAGTTAACTTGAACAAAGAGTAACGCAGACGTTATCCAAACATTCGTTGTCAACATGACTCTTATCTGAAAGTTACTTTAGCGAAAACAATGTGGGCTTCTACAAAGTCCAAAGTAATAAACAAAAACGGGCAAAATAATTTTGCCGCTTGTTAGAATATAGCCATCAGTGCCTTATCTCAAACATATCTTATGAAACAAATTGCATCTTATACCAAAACCAAGCCTCGTTACTAAGAGAAATCTTAAAAAAAACCTTCCCTTATTTCAAATGAGAAAAAGGCGATCGGTCTTGAAAAGATCTGTACTTGTTAGAGCAAAGCCGAGGGGGTCTTTGAATTTCTATCTTGACCTATGGAGTCGTGTTGGCCTGTCTGCCTTGAAACATAGGATGGACATTTAACGGGGTTTGGTCAATGCTTGGACCTATTGGTGCAAGCTATTACGCCAAACAATGTGGCGAGGGATGTTCCATTCCATGGTTTTTCAACGTCCGCTTTCTTTAATTTCTGTTTCTCATCACATTATTCTTATTATTATGATTCTTATTATTATTATTACATTATTATTATATTATTATAGGCTATCACGAAGAACCCACTTATTAGAGTAAGTATACGGTCTTGGACAGCTCGACACTTGCATGATAGTGTTGTTACGCTATTACGCCGTAATATTGTGTACGGATGTTTCCATTTCGTGTTTGTTCAATTCCCCTGTAGCACTCGTGCGAGCCTCATCAAGAGGAGGCCTCTAATCTCCTCTAATTCCTTGATGTCAACCCTTTCCCGAGTAAATTTATTTTTAGGAACAGGTCTTTCTCGCGAAAAGTATCATAATTTCCCTTGACGATGAGCTAGTCTCGGCTTGATTGGCTTGTACCGCAGGAGCGCAATTAAGATGCTCCTGACAACATGTGAGCGTTGCTCAAAAAGCTCCCAAGGGAGGTTGTTTCTATAAATAAAATCTACTCGGGAAGGGTTGACCCCAAGGCAAGTATGGGAGATAGAGGCCTCTCTTGATGAGTTTTTCACTAAGTTATTACACTATTACAATGAAACACCTTTACAGAGTGTAAATGTACGGCTTTCTCAAATATTACTACTCTACGCTAATAACGTGTTTGTTCAACGTCACCTTACTGCGATAGACGATGGACAATTTAAGCCGGGAAAAAAAAACTAAGAAAGAACAGGACTGTACCGCAGTTTCGTCGTACAGTTGGTACGTTACTGTTACCAGAGTTCATGGATCGAAAGAGGACGTTTAAAAACGTACGACATGAAACAAGAGCCTCCTAAAAAAAAAAGTTGCAAGCGAAAAAGAAGCAGGGAGAAAAACGAGAAAAGGGTAGTACGCTTGTTGCGAAGTGAAAAAACACAAAACAATAACGGTTTTACGCTGTTACGAAGTCATAACCGAAAAAAAAAAAAAAAAGAAAAAAAAAAAACGGCAAGCCGAAAGCAGGCAACATATGTTCTAAGAAACGTCATTACAATGAACGCAGTGAAGTTTGAGGTGGAAGGGCCAGTCATAGGAGAGGGGCGTGCATGGTCGGTGTTAAACAGTTAACTGACAATTGGCCAAAAAAATAGTAGTTAACTGATATTTGGCCAAAAAAAATTAGTAGTTAACTGATAAATGAAAAGTTAACATGTAAGTGACATTTCTATTAATTATACTAAATACGATTGTGGTGGTAATAAAAGCCACAACAGTTTTTTCCTAAACAGCAAAGGCTATTTCGTGAGTTTTACCTGTCTTCCTGCGCTGTGACCAGTGGTAAACCATTAACATTTATTACATGCGAAAAGGCGCCAGAGGTGTCGTTACCAGGGCGTACCAGGGGACGCGTTGACCTTGATCTTCGTGATGGCGTCGAGTGGCGTGGTGAACGTTATTCTCAGCTTTTATCGCGGTGATGACGGATCCGGCATTCAAACGGCACAGCGATCGTGTTACCGAAAAGTTGTTTCGACTGTCGGAAAAAAGTTGAACGGGGGGAAGCTCGTGACACAAGGTTGCAATTGTGACAAAGGCACCGTGGAAATCGGGAGCTACCTTTAGATGGGAACGCCCCAAGTGAGCGAAATGGTGCGGATTTTGTTTTCGTCTTTTTGTTTAGAATTTGCAGCCACACGCGCACGCGGGTTACCCACAATCGACGATGTCGTTTTCAGATCAGGGTCAGGGTAAATGAGCAAGATTCTGATCTAAAGTTAAAACCTTTATTAAGCGGAACCTACAGGATAGGACACACCGTATTTTCGGAATAGATTAGCATCAGTGAGTTTTTCGATACTACTGTACGAAACCAATGATTGGATGAGAATCTAATGGACGAATGAAAGAATTTTCATTAAAGCGGTTGTTCTAGAATGATAAAGCTATCGGCCACCAAAGAAGCTCTAATGACAAATTTAATGGTGGGCCGCATTGTACCTGGGGGTTGCTTTAAATGTTCCGGCTTTGCTTGTTTTAGATTATCCCTAAATGTCTCGGTAACTTTCCCGCAGCAGGCGAGTGGTTCAATCACATTTTGTCTGAAGAATCCGTTTGTTTGCCTAGTTACTCAATATATTTTATTAAACGGAATTTGTCAAAAGTAATCCGCATGGATTCCTCATATAAAACGCTTTTGTAATTTACGAGGAATGATTCAGATAACTGAAAGTGACGAAGACGGTGATTTTGAAGTCGTTAGCAAAGAGACATGCACGACCAGGTCTCGGGAACACAAGAGCAGTGCGCTGCATTTGTGCGTCTGGATTTAGGAGGTCGGGTGGGAGTATTTTGCGGGCATTGTCATACGACATTTCGTAAAAATTGAATTTTCTTTTCAATTGCAACTTAAGGCGAGGGAAAACTTTAATGTGGGTCCTGTTACCTTTAAACGCGCACTATTGTGGCAAGTTGGACCGTGTTGTGAATTCACGTAATATATCTTTGATTAGTAAGGTCCAACCCCAAAATTCGAGGGACGTTTTGAAATTTTTAAAAAATAATAATCGGCACCGTTAAGGTTATATGAATCAATATCATCGCTGCTCCGCTGAGAAATCTTAAAAGGGGTTTAATGAGAACTAATAAATCAGTAGTTAACGGACAATTGGCCAAAAAAAAAAAAAAATTGTAGGTAACTGACAATTAGCCGAAAACATTAAGTAGTTAACTGGGACACATCCTTGGGTACCCCCATTAGCACCCTCATATGTACAGTAGGTGTTCCTGGAAACGGCTTTACATGAGGACCGTCTGACTCCAGCATATAGTATAAATTGTTTTGAAGCAATTTTTTTTTAAACACGAATTTCCTTGCATCTAACATACACGTATATAATATATTTTGTATTGTCCTAAGGCCCACCATTAGCATGAAAAAGCATTGTCAGTGAAGGAGAGGGTGAAAAAAAGGACAGCCGCAAACATTTGTTACTAAGGGTAGGGGGGTTACCCGTTGAATTTGAATAGCACTTTAATTAAGAGGTTTAATTTAAAGGAAGGGCTTAAAAGAAGAAAACAATATTTTTTCGGAACACCAACAGACAGTTGCCCCCAACCCAAAGAGAGCACCAGTGTTGGTAGGGGGACTGTTTGGGTGTTTCATGTATCCACCTTTTTAACTTCACAATTCTAATTTTAAACTACATCAAATATGAAACTCAAGATATTATGATTTCTCAAAATTGTACTACTCTTTTTGAGCAAAACTATCTCCTTCCCAAATTATACTAAAAAAGTACCAAACATTCACAAAACACCCCAAAAGATTTCGTTGGGGTCATGAGCATTAGGTTTTTGTATGGGCTTGGAAAATCGCTAATGAGATATTTCCCTTATACCTGATTTCTACGCGGCTTATTTCTCAAAAAAAAGCATCCATGTGGATAGCTTAGTTGACCTCTTCGGTCCCTCGACTCCAAAGACACGTTACCTCCTTCCCAAGCGGACAGGTGTGGCGAGTCTCATGAGTATGATCTGGCCACTATCTTTAGAATTTTTTTCACTCTTTGTTTGTTGCTTATTGTTGCCTGACTGGCTTGTGGTCCAGGTGCAACCTACTCCCCAAACGTAACTCTTTGAACAAGAAAGTGAACGCCCATGGATGATTGGAAACAGTAACCTTGCAAACAATCTTGGTTTCTTTGACTTCATTCTCGTGTATCACTGGCCTGTTTTTTTATTGAACGCAACCATACCGTTTGCTGGGGGATGAGGGAAAAACGAAAAATTGAACGAACATTAAAAAATCTAGCGCAATCCTTCCGGTATAACATGAAAAGTGAATTCAAATTCAATTCGCATAGTAAGTAAGTAGGTGAGGTTACATCACTGAACGACTTTCAAATTTCGAATATTATCTGGCATCCTCTAACTTGCCTGTTTTATCACAACAGGAAAACGCGCCTCTTTTTCGTTTTCGTTTATTCCTTGTAATTTAACATAGTGTGAAAAGACTGGCAGATTTTTTGGTATGGTGGGGATATCCAAGTCTCGTGATTACGGTAAGTGATTAAGTTTGTCCCAAAAGCCGGACTTATCTGAAAACTCAAGGCCGGGGACCTGTTTTTCATATGGTTTTAGTACAAACTTTTAGTGTGAAAGCCACTCGCCTCCACGGATGGGGCTCTGGTTCAATTCCAAAACTCGGGCGTCATATTTGGGTTGAGTTTGTTGGTTCTCTTCTCTGCTCCGAGAGGGTTTTCTCTGGATACTCCGATATTCCCCTCTCCTCAAACATCAATGTTTGGATTTGAGTTAGTTTCGTTAGTGTCCCCTAATAAGTGCTCTTGTGTTTCAATCTATTGACACTGATATCAAGTTATTATTATTAGTTGATTCTCTTCGTATGTCCACATATAGTTAACCGAAGTCTTCCTTCATTCGACTTGCTTTTAGAAAAGTTACTCTGTTGCATTTGATTTCCAATAATACCGTAAAAACTGCACGTCTCTTTTGAATTTCATTACTTGTCTTAAACCCCAGGAATTCTTTATATACGGTATTGCATAACTGCTCGGGTTCTGTTTACGTGTCTTGGCTTCGCTTAGGGACGAGCATGTTCTGAAACAGGCAGAGGCCCTTGGTGGTCGCTATCATCTTGTAGCATATGATTTTTTTCACTCTTTATTTGTGCATGACTGTCGTGTCCATTTGACAACTTACTCCAAAAATAAAACAAGGAAAGGCGAACAAATGATTATCGAAATACATGTGAAATGTGCGAAAACAATTTTTACTCTTTTCGTGATCACCGGCCCGTTTTTTTCATTGTGAAACCAAAGAAATGGCTTCGTAAAATATAGTTTCAGTTATTTTTCTAAGCCGCCATAACGTTTAATAGGAAGCGGACAGATTGAACAAACATAATTAAAAATCTGCGATTCTGCGGTATATTTAACGAGAAGTGTTCCAAGGCATGCGAAAGTCCCTAACTTGTCTTGCTATGTTAGTATACATTTTAAAACTGGTCTGCACATTCTACGTTTTTACCGAAAGGTTTTTCTCGCCCCATTTACTTGAAAAGCCCTGTCTACAGGGGCATTTTTTGGAGTGAGGTGCGACAATTTTATTAACTTGTGCAGACATGGAACATTTGATCCAATTTTTATGTGACAGATGTATTTCTGAAAAGCTGGGGTCTTCGCTTTCTTTACAGTGACAAAAATAAAGTTGTAAAACACGAAAAATTTCTCTGGTGGACGACTCATCACAATCAAATGTGGCACAATTCTTTCCTTCTTACATGATGAACGTCCACTGTGCGAACGGACCAGGCAACCGGGTCCTGGTTTCTGTTTCTTGTTGTGCGATCTACACGATCAAATATATTTGCCATATATATAAACTTGTAATGTAAATATTGCGCGTGTGGACGTGGGCGTTACCCTGTGAGGAACGAGGCCACACGGATCTTGCGCGAATTGTGCGATTTTTTTTCTTTTATGGTCAGTTAATCATTAGATTTTACTCTATGTAGCATCAGACGATTTTACGTCTGGGCAATAAGGGACTCCTCGGGTCTTTTAAAGGTTAGTTAACAGATTTCTACGTTCACTAAAAAACCTGGAAAAAACTGACGGTGAATAAATTTAGTGCTTATGGCCCTCAAAAAGCTCTAATATTTAATCAGTAGACTGACCATTCGCTTACTCGCTGAAGTAAAAATTCCTTAGGACACGGTGTCTGAAACTCGAAATACTGATGGATAATCGAATAGGCTCCAAGTGCGGCTATGCTGAGCAGTTTATCTCCTTTCATACCGAGGGTATAGTACCAAGGAGTACATGTTGAAAAAAAAATTTGAAAAAATCGGTATGTGAGTTTGCGGAATTGCATAATTATGGAGCAGGAAATGTAAGCAAAACGGAATTGGAGACATAAATTAAGACTGGATACGATTGCCAAGTGTCAGTCATGACTATCAAGGACACTCCTGGTCCAACAACAGCCAACCATGTTCAATGAAGTGCTTTTGCGCCAACACATACAGACAGGGGTGAATTCTTGAGCACTGTTCTGTTGGTACATTCCATTTAATCAAAATTATTACAAAAACAATTTGCCAATCAACCACAATATACAAATAAAATTAAATAGGATTGCCCAAAGTGAGAAACTTACGTTCCTTTCTTGGACGACCCTCCATATGCAAGTAATTAGTACTAAACTTTGTCGGCATACATTTCATTCCGCATGTAATTATGCAATTTCGCAAACGTCATGAATCGACCTAAACGCAAACTCGCACCTTTCAAAATTTCAAACTTTAAATTCTCTATTTATTTTTAGCACTGGTGTTAAAAGATTCATCAGGGTTTTTTGGTACTAATATAAACTACCCCCAACTACCTAACACATAAATACGTATCCAAAAAGTCTCTTCAGTAAAAAGTATCTAACTCATAAATTACACTAAACTAGACTTGTTTTCCTATGAATGCCCTGCTATCTAAATTAACGCTCCCCCTGGAGTTATCAAGCTGTGTCACCCGCGTACCAACGTCTCGAAAGTCAACGAAAACTTTTGTGTAATTTCGTTTTCAGATTCGTGATGTCAAACGCAAAGCCCCAGAAAATAGCCATGTCGTCCATTATGCATCTCCAAAGCTGTCATTCATCATTCCAATACCTCCTTTCCGGACCGGTAGGAGGAAAGACGTTTTCTGCACTCTGCCGCCCGAGAAGCTGCACACCCTGACGGCACTCCGGGAACAGTTGCTGCTAGTCGGGCAGTGCGGTTCCCTGGGAGGGAGGATTCCTACTCGGACATGATGACAAGCGCCAAAGAAAGACGGCCAAAATATTCCTATTTCCTTTTAACTAAGATATGGATTAATATGATGTAATTGTTTAGAGATGGTTTTTGTAAAGGTTTCCAGGGTGGAGACCTGGATGCAGAATACAGACCTAAAAACAGTGTTTTTTGTCGATGTTTGAAACCTTCTGGCACAGAAGATGAAGATGATTGACGGTTTGTTAAACCCGTTTCAGCCGCCCCAAGCCAGAAAAAAGAATGTGAATGAGATTGTTTTTTAGGCGACTTGGACCTTTCTTACATTTCGGTTCTTGAAACGGCTGATGTGATAGAGCTGCCCTGTCTGCTCAAATGCAAGGAAGTTCCTTTTACTCTGACGTACTAGTCCTCCACGCAATTTAGGGTTTATGGCCCAAAGAGGTGAGCGAATGGCGGGAAAGGAGTCGACTTTCAGCGTTGGCCCAGCAGTGAGCTGCTCGATGGACATCGTCAAAACAGGTAAATTTGGAATGTTGAGTGACGAGACCAAATGTAGACAGCAAATCTTTTTTACCCGAAGAAACAAGTTTTCGAAATACGATCCTCTTATTCTGAAAAGCAGGTCTTGACAACTGGTTGGTAATCAACACAAAGACGAAGAAGAAAACAATAAAAACGTTTCATGCCTTGAACTGACGTTTGCCTTCTGAAGATGTCTCCCGAAAACGTTTCTACAGTATGCAGTTTCATGAAATTGAATGTGCGGGAATATTATGGGAGAAATTTTGCAATTGTTTTGTTTGTCGGGGCATGAAAACATATTCAAAGATCAATTTTTCAATTTCTTCAGAATTAGCAGCTCTTAGGTTCACGTACCCTTGCTGGGAGCAGGGTCCTCTTCTATCTCACTAGCCAAGTCGTACAGCGGAAGAAGGAAAGAAGACTCTGCCGGCCACGCCTCCTCGTGAAATTCTCTGATTTGCCGCCCATCAAAAACAATGGGCTTGAGTCAGTCCAGTTCTGATTTTATTAATTTTGGCGCATGATCAATCGCCACTATGTCTCTTGCAATATTTTTTTTGAGATTTACAACAGCGTGGCATTTTTTAACTGTCTAAATTCCCAAGAGTATTCCTCGGATTAATTAACTATTGGAGGGGTAATGTGAAGTGCTAGTGTCTACCCATGTCAAACCATGTGAGCGTTAAGCCCTAATATCCGAAGGTCGTTACCTAAAACAAAGTCAAACAAAGTCCTCGGAAGACTTCGGAAAGGTTCGTGTCGTCTTCAAGAATCCCAGCAACCTACCAGGATAAAAATCTCACGCCTATAGATTCCGTATTCATAAATGGCGGTCAAGAAAAATTCTTTTGTCTTTGTGCTGATCATCCCTACTAGGCTCACGTTGGAACAATTTTTTTTGAATTTTGATCGTGTTGACGAGGCTAGTTAGGAGGATTAGCATAAAGACCCAAAAAGAATAATTACTTAGCCGCCATTTACGAATACGGTCTATATCTCAGCAAAAGTGGGCAGGTATACAATGACCTACAATGACCCAACAATGACCTACAATGACATACAATGAAGAGCTACAGTGAATTACAATGAGCTACAAATGACCCACAATGATCCTACAAGGAGAAACTTCAAATGATATACAACTGACATACAATGAGTAACAATGGACCTACAGTGATTTACAATGACCTACAGTGATCTACAATGACGTACAAGGAGCTACACTGGAACCTACAGCTCTACAATGATTACAATGAGCTACACTGGCCTACATAAATGAATTACAATCAAAGAGCAAGACAAACGAGGATCAGGGCGAAAGAGTGTGAGTGAGGCGGAAAAACCATCCATTGTGCGTTGTCACGCAATGCTTTTAGTCCATTGCATGACAGCCCAAAATGACGGCAGGGAAGTACGCACGTGGCTTTGCGCCTTTTGAAGTAAGAAATATAAACTGCAAAAAGACCCTTCGACGGTTTTACTTTGTCTTAAAGCTAAAATTGAAACATGTACAAATATATCAAGGGCGTTGATTGGCAACGATGAAATCTTAATTAGAGCATGGAAAAAATGAAGAGAAGGATATAAATGAGTCATTGATTCCCACAGTGTTTTGTTTGGTTCAGAGTGCACAGTGAAAATATTTTCAACTTGAACAGCAACGAAGTTTTGCTTGATTCAGGCGAGCCCAGAGGTGGAATGTTTTTAACCTTTGTACTGCAAAAACATGCGACAGTTGCCCTCAGAGCTGCAAATTGTCTTTTATTTTAGCTCAGTAAAGGGCATGAGCTATAATTTAGCCGTATACTGTACTTCATTGTAGCGCCCGGGGGGGGGGGGGGGGGGGTGGGGGTAAATACTCCCATATGAAACAGACAGGGATGCTCATCGTTCTCGCTTAGGGGGGTAAATTTTGGAAATTTTGGTCTCGCTTAGGGTGTTCGGCGCAAAGCGCCAATATTTTAAGCCGCCAATGTCTTGGTTAGGGCTCCACGAAGAAAAACAGAATTACGCGAAGAGAAACAGAAGTCAAATTTTCTTTTTAACTTGTTTTTAGGGAGTCAAATTTGCTTAAGCCACGCCCAGATTGGTCTCCTTTAGGGGGTCACAAAAAGCTTGTTGAGCCACGCCCAGATAGTCTACTTTAGGGGTTAAATTCAAAAATTCCGACGAGCATCACCCGTCTGTTCCATATGGGAGTCCCCCCCGTGGATTGTAGGCCATTGTAGAATCATTGTAGGTCATTGTGGCTTATCATGTTGTAGATCATGTAAGTCACTGTAGGCCAATGTAGGTCATTTAGGTCATTGGAGGTCATTGTAGATTACTGTAGGCCATGTTAGCTAATTCGTAGGTCATTGTAGGGCATGTAGTAAGTCATTGAAAGCTCATTGGATCATTGTAGGTCATTGTAGGTCATCCACTTGTTTTAGTAACTACGCAGAGTTTTTTCTCTGTCCTTGTGTGGGCCCAATTCCATTAGTAGGGCTAACGCTCACTCACATGGTTTCTAGCACTTCACATAACCTCCAATAGTTAATTCTGTTGACAAAATGTAAGTGCTACACGGCCAACGTTTACAAAAATGCAATAACCCCATCCTTGTACCATTCATTGCCTGGACAGTGACATAAATTCCCACGACCTGCTCCCATTTGACGTTGTAGGCCAGTCGGTAGAAGCAGCGGTAATACTAACCCGAAGGACTTAAATTGGGTTCAATTCACACCATGGCCGAGTTTTTTCTGTCATTCTGGCTTGGGCCCAATCCATTAGTTAGCGCTAACGCTCACATGGTATAACATGGGAAGACAAACTAGCACTTCACATTCTTTGTCGAATAAGCGCGCGCATTCCGAGCGAGAACATGGCAAATTTTGTTTTTCGATCTACGATAATCGAGATAGACAGGTACGATGGTGGTTTGCTCTGAAACGAGCACAGGGACCTATATTTTTTATTGCATAATCTTGGTGTACAAATTATCCCTTTAAATCCAAATTGTTTTTTAATTTATCGGATATAGCTATAATAGTACACAGACCCCCTTAGTATGATCTGAGAACAAACAACGACTCGAGAAACGTTTTGAGTCGATGTTGTTTAAGTTGAGTATTTTTTTATTCAACCTATATAAAACAGTGTTCTATATGCTCTAAACTTTCTACCTATCAGGTGTTTTTCAAGTGTTACGTTTATTAAAAACCTCTCGTTTAGTTACCGCAAAATATACCCTGAGCGGGGTTGAAATAACGCGCGTGTTTAGCTCAGTGCAGGCATCAACGGGGTAAGATTGGCCAATTATATCTCGTAAGCAAGCACGGTGACTCATCTTTTTTATTGGAGTTTCACAAAATTAGGGATTAGTAGGAAACATTCAGGAAAACGTTTCAAGAAAATCGTTCCGTCTCCACTTTTTTTTTTCTGGAGGAATCACCTTGTACAGAAACTAGTCTGCCAGAAACCCATCAATTCTTGCAGTAAAAAAAATGAAAATGCAATTTAAAGTATGCAACTATCTTGAGATTCCAAGGACATGACTCCTTGGTTGTCGTTTGTTTACGTTGTTCGAAAAATATCTGGACTGCTTGTTTTCGTTTTGTGGTTTTGCGTGTTACTGGTCACGCGTGACTGAAACATACATCGGACTTTTTAACGCATGATCAATACGAAATGTCGAGGCGGCTGGCAGAGTATTCTTCCTCTTCCCGACTTATCTAGGAAGAGCGAAGGAGGACCATCTGCTCGTAGGAATCCCGAATCCACGAATTTCGATGGAATTGGAGGGGAAACCGTGTGGGGGGGTTTGGAATCCCGATTCCACGGCTCAGGATCCGGGATTCAACTATTAGGGATCCGGAATCCATGGGCTAGGCTGAGCTGAGCTGGGCAGACTGAGCGCGCTTGCTGGGCTGGGCTGGGCTGGGGCAGGGCGATTAAGACTTTTGAGGAATAGGTCCCAGCTGTCTTTTACCAGGCTTTCAAAACAAGAAGACGAAGGGGTGATGGAAAGAAAAGGATGTTTACTCACTCGAGCCAGGAAAAGCACTGTTCGACAGTTATATAGTTTTAAGCTCATTCTATCTCCATTTTTCATTAAAGGGAGATTGATCACTGATCACAATGCTTCGCAGGGCGTTCCATGAACAAACACAACATATTAAAGCGAGACTACGACAAAACCTTTTTACGAGTGAGAACTCAGAATTTATGCTTTCTGTCGAAGGTATTCATTTGCCTGCCCAACACTCAAGCCTGTTGCAGGCAAACACAAGGCCTTGGAGTGGAGGAATGGCCTCTTCACTTCCAGAGATCACATCTTGGCCGGCGTCTTCGAGAGGAGAAGAGATTGAGCTACCTGGCCTCTAAAGAACTTCAACCACATGGATATGACAGATCCCAAAGGTCTCTAAACATCGTATCATCTCAAGACGATTCTGTTATGGACGTGCGAAAAAAAATCCGCACCAACATGTGGCCTATGGACACGTTGGGAAGGGGATTCTTGCTGCTACTCGACCGAAATGATATATTGTTTAGGGGAGGGCGCATATCAGACTACTTTCATACCCGAGTGGAACTTGATCGAGCTTGTGAAAAAGGGAAGATCTTGGAGTTTTGTCAATAAACTTTCAAGCCATCCGAGCAGACCCCAATTTCCTTTCTAATTCGCTGCGTCACTACCTATAAATCCCTTGTCTTCAATCACGACACCGCCTGGACCGACGAAAAACGCACTAAAGGACAGCACAAGATACACGCTAAGGGCATTCGTATTGGTGGCAAAATACGTTGAGAGCGAAGATGACACGAGGGTGTTCATCAACGCGCTGTTTCAGCTTGGTTTATGTTAGGCAGCAGATGGGAACGTTTCTCGATATGGACTCATCTCTGCAGACACCACTTTGAGTCTCTTAAACGCGAAATGACGATGGACGAAGCTCCCTTCGAAGGGCATCCCGCTCGACGGTGAAAACTGATCATTGGCTTTATGGAAGCAGTGGTTCAGCTACTTCAAGAAAATGACGAGGAAACGCCCATCCCAAAGGATGATGATGATGGTGAGCACCATAACCTCGCACGCCTACAGCCATGAAGCTTCCAAAGTGGCTGGAACGTGCTTATGAAGGGGACGCTGAGCTTGGCTAAGGCCTACGAAGGTTTTACCAAGATTCTCACCTCTGTTCATCACGATGCAAGCAGCGCGCTGCTTTTTGCCCACTTTCGTACGAGCAGAGGCGTTCAGAAGAAGCCATCATCGTCGGACTGCCATCAAATTGTCGGCAAGGACTGGTGCCATCTTGGTGCTCATTCGTTGTATTCAACGAGTCACTGCCATACTACCGATGATTTTCTGAAGGAGGAATTCAAGCACGGCACGGAGGGTGGAAAAGAATAATGGGTGCCCACAATCACACTCTATTTGGTAACATCTCGTGTTACGTTGATAATGGGCAGAATGCGAGGGCCCGAGATTGTTACCCGAGCTATTTGCCCGAAATTACGTGAAAGGTCTTCCGAGGTCATTTTCTTACGCCGATGCATGCGTGGTATCTGGGTTATTGTTAACTGAGGCTTGGTGCAAGGGAGGGATAGCGGGAAAATCTTCAAGGAAGGCTGTAGATGAATACATTTAAGATTGACAAAATACGGGTACAAGGAAAATGCTCCCAGAAGACGGTGCCACGAATGTCGGAAATGCCTTGAAAGAAAAAGTTGCCTACTTCACTCACAGCTTCTGTATAGGATGAATTAGGATGGTTGGTGTAAACTCTGGAAAGCCGAAACTGAAACGCTTCGTACTACCTGAGTTCCAGGATCTTCTAAATTGGTTTAAGCGCATTGCGAGTATTAGTATTCGAGATCTTATAACGATTAGGATCATGTTAAGGGTGCGGGGTGCAAAGTGGAGGAAGGATTCTCCACAACAGAAACATAATGATACTCGAAGTACGTACACGTGGCGGCAAAACGTGCCATCCAACTCTCACCCAACCAGAACCCGAACCTAAAACCTATCATGACCTTCGTTCCCAGGGTCCCCTTATCGTCGCATCGACAAGGGAAAACGAGGAAACCGAGTGTTGAAACCTATCAAAGTTGCATCGATTTTTTAAGTCTAAGGAGGACATTTGTGACGACTACGACAAGGGAAAAGGATTCTCACTCATGATCTGTTTTGGCAAGTTTAAGATGGGAATGGTTATGAAACCCGAACAAAGTTCTTTGTTGTCGGTTTTTGTTGTCCTTTTGGCCTTGACCGTGCACAAAACACAATAGTTGTTTACTCCGTACTGAGGTACTACCCAATAGAAAAGCGTGGTTGCTAGCGTAATTCATGCATAGGGTATGAGCGCAAAACAAAAGATTGTGCACGTGTCGTGGACTTTCCAACCTTAATCTTGGCATCTTGTTTGCTCCTTTGATGTTTGCCGAGCTTCCAAACCAGTCCTCTCTATTCATCATGGTTTTGGGAATCACTGGGTGACGTCAGCAGTGTGCTTTCCCACCGAGAAATTATGTCTCAATCGAGTTGATACTATCTGTTCCATCGTGAAGAAGGATAAAGACAAACGAAAATAACTGAAGTTTACTAGAATTGAGAGGAAAGAAACCCGAAACATCTCATTCAAAAGTGTGAATGGGTCGCCCGTCATGGTAGGAAACCTCCACTAAAACAAGGAATACGTTTAAGCCACAGGACATAATCGTTTAGAATACAAAGTGTTTCAACTTTTCCATTAGAAGCGTTTGTATTCGAATTATATGAATTTTTGGAAAACGCTTGTTTTGGTTTTCAAATTCCTTGGCGCCGCATTCTTCAATAATTGTGATTTGTCACGATTCGTTATTGTGTCAAAACAAAAGGAAAAACACTGAGGACATAAGTTTCACGTAACATTTATTCCAAGGGGGGGAAATGGCCGTATTCCCGGGAATTTTGGAAACGTGCAAAATGAATGAAATCTAAAATATAAAATTAAACACAAGGTAACAATTACCTTTCAAGATAATTGTAAAGCTATACCAGAATTCATTAACATCTTAATCCACTAGCTAATAGTGGTAGTGCCTAAAACCCTTTAACGGGGTTTACAATACGACACAAACAACTGAGAGGTATCGCCTGCTTTCCGCAGAGGAACTAGTTCTGTCGACATACTCAATCAGATTAGAGTAGTCGGATTATAGGCTTGTCGTTAGAGAATTTTTGGATTAAGACAT
>NW_027179501.1:0-19489 GCF_036669935.1 Montipora foliosa | reverse complement strand
AGTATGTCAGTAAGCTAAGATCTACACTAGAGAAGCCCAACAGAGAGATAGAGAGACTTGAACAGACTGCTCAGAGGACGACAGAAGGATTACTACGATCGTCGAGTTGCTGGAGAAGACATTTTTAAGGTCTGAGATCTTGTGTAACCTCCATGTTCCTGCCATAAAGACAGGGTAGACAAAGAGAAGTTGTCATTCCCAATGGACAGGCCATTATAAAGTGATCGAAAAAAAATCAGTGATCTGACTGACAGGATCGACGACGTACAGAATCGCAGAAAGCGAAAAGTATCATGTCAATCGTCTGACAGCAGTGTGTTGATCACTGTACCGATGGACCCGCAAACTGATCAGCCAGTCAACCACCACTCTATGTATGCCAGTGCGCAGGATCTCATACCCCTCCACCCTAATATTCCGGATGATACTGAACTGATGTACTCCAATGGTATACCGAAGATGGAGACCAAGTGTTTCGACAGAAATCTGAGCAGAAATTCTAGATCCCATAGTAGAAGAAGTACCACGACCTCTTTTGGACAGACCAAGAAGAGAAGTACCTGGCCCTTTATGGATGAGAGACTTTGTGCCTTGACAATCAAAATAAAACATTGATGATTTTTTTTTACATTAGCACCAATAGTGATAACCCCTTATATCTTTTTAATGATAGGGAGCCAAGTGACTTCTCCTGATGACTTTTTGCAGGATTTTCCTCCTTGCTGCTTTCCATAAGGGAATGCCCTTTTAAGGGGGGGGGCATGGTGTAGTAAAGTTGGGAAAAGCGTGACCACTTAGCTAACGTGGCCTGTCGAACTATAAGTAGATCCGTTATTGCAGGATACGACTCGGAAGTACATTTGTATTGTTGACACAATCTAACGTACAAATAATGCTGTTTACGTGTTGCATACCAAAAGCCAACGTAGTACCAGTAGGCAAGGCGTTTGAAGGGGTAAAACGTGTGGTTCAGGAAAGAACTACGTTGATAGATCAGAGCTCACAGAGGCCCCACTGTCATGGGAAGAAACTATTTTTGATTTCATCAGAATTGAACTACTGATGACCACGGTGATTGAGTATCCACTCGTCAAAAGGGAATCCTTGGGTACATCTAAGTGGCTATTGACTTTGAAAAAATTTAACTTCCTCTGTAAGAGTATTGACTGCATTCATCTTGGCCCTTCATTGTAGTACACGAAAATGGATATGAGTACAACAACGAGCCTCGAGGCTGAGCTGTGTTAATGTTTGTGGTTTTACAAAAGAGAACCGGTTTGCTCTCAGCATGGGGAGTAAGGCAAGATGCTGGATCCTCGGTCTTATCCTTTAATAACTTTGAATAATTAGAGCTCTGGAGAGCTTAGCTGTAAAGATTAACCGAGAGATGGTGCTACTACTTATAGGGTATAAGGGTACGAGAAGAAAACGTTAAACTTTCTCTCTTTGTAGAAGATCGAACTTGTTTTATACAAAAGAGTGACTTATTGTACTTTGAGTTTTGATGAGTGTTCTGACCGAAAATTAACACTGGAGTCCCTAGGAGGATCGGGCACGGTGGGAAAATTATAGTGATCCTAAAAACCTGATTACCAGTGTAAATCAAACTTGAACAGATTTTAAACAGCTCATTTAAAATTACAATTACTTATGGGGAGTCAGGGTGGTCTAGGGGTCAGCAATCGTACCTCCCACCTCTGTGACCCAGGTCAACCTCTGGGCTCGGGTTCGTATGTGGGTGAGTTTCAGTTCGATCTCAACCTGACTCCGAGGGTTTTTCTCCGGGTACTACGGTTTTAATCCCTCCCCAAAATCGACTCCCACTTACATCTGGTCTGGCGTTTGCGGTGATACCACGTGGATCGCGTTCACATGCATTCGGTCCGATCCAATTCAGCCGGTTGATCCTGAAAAGAGCCATTGTAGGGATGGTGGGTCCAAACTAAGCGCACATTTACATTCACATTTTACATTTATCAATATATCAGAAACTTGAGATGGCCCAGGAATGTCCTAAGATCTCTACGCACAGTCCTCTCAATACTAACATACTATTTTCTTCCCATTTAGATGAGGAATAAGGTGACTTTGGCCATATATAGTGGTCTTCCTGATCCTGTCTTGGAAGTTTGATTCCAGACATGAGAGCTTCAAAAACTGATTAAGGAGCATTTGGCGGATGCCAGGAGCAAAAGGAAATCACTCTACCGTCACGAACAGATGCCCTACCATTCTTGGCTTCTAGGGGTTTCTTAGTGCAGGCCCTTCGACGCTGAGCAAGCCGACTTAATTGTTCGGCCATGAGACAGCAGCCCTTCAAAAGCTATTGCTGGACACCATTGCCCGAAGGATTGATCAGGCAGAAGACCTTGCGGAAAAGGTTTTGCAAGCTGAGCAGACTCAGGAAGCTGTCTCAGCTAAGATACCTGGATAAAACCAAGAGTACCACCCCTCAAGATGTTCCACGAAGTAGTTGGAACGATTACTTACACTACGCACCTCCACTGAACTTGGCAAGGTGCGACAACCAATTGCGTTCAACCCAATAACAATGCCTACAAACTACGCAAACGACAAGATAACCAACAGTTTTGCACAGCCTCGGTCAAGCCAGTGGTAAACCAATCACCGAAATGACTGTTGCCAACGTACTTGCAGCTGTCGAAAAAAAAAAAACAAAACAACACAAGTGACGGTTTGGTTAAAAATGGATGGTGCCTCCAGAGGCCCCTGGCCCCGCGGCACCGGAACAGCCAAACTGCTTGGTGCGCCCTTTTGGTTAGCCGCTGCTGCATTGGTAAGAGATCGCATATTCTTTCTTCCCAGTAATTGCTGCACGACATTTCTGAGTCAGTGCTTACTGTGGACGGAAAGTGTTTCCAAATTACCTGTTCAAAGAAAAGATTGAATTTATTTGGGTACTGTACATTCGATGATAATGCCAGATGAGCGTGAAAATGTACAAGACGATTATTTCGGAACATGCAATCTATCATAAAGCATTCCCTGGAATCTGACCCGAAAAATTTCACGTATATTCAGACCAGGATTTGCCCATAGATTTTACTTACTTTCTCAGTTTATTAACTTTTGGTTTTTCAGGCACGGATTACCATTGCAATGCGTTTGGATAACAACACCACTGTCGGTCCGCAAAAGCTTGGATCAGGCCCCCTGCCACAAACAAAGAGTGGAGCCGGCAACAAGATTTTTACCGGATCCAAGGAAAAGGATTCTGTCAACCTACCTTACGCTACAGATTATAAGTTTGTTTCTTTCATGAAAATTTTTACAAACATAATAGAATAATACTTATGGTCAGTAGGACAGCCCGAAAGCTAGGAAAAGCTTCACAGTCTCAGTTTTTGAAACAAAAAAATAAAAAGAAATATTCGTTCAAGTTTTTGTCAGTGAAACGCTTCATCATAATTTAAGTTAAATGACTCAAACTAAGGTGCTACAAGCGCAGCTTCAGTACCCGCAACTTGTTTTAATTTTCTCAGGTTCACGATTTTACTAGGTTTAAGCTACGAGAACCATTCAACTTATCACCTTTTTTGAGATCATGTTACCGCCCATTGACCATGTATTCTCTTAAAAAAAGCAATGATGGATTTTATTTTGTCTTGTTATGAAATATTTGGAACAAATTCATCGAAATGTTTAGCACAGATTGAGCCTATAAACTAAACGTTTCAATGGACACTTAACCACCAACGGAGAAAATGAGGGGACCAGAGACAGGAGGCTCCCGGTCCAGCCCTTGGGATATGTCATGTCCACGTAAAGTTATTTTTATGGCACGAGCGGAAGTCTTCCGAGACGTCCGCGATGCACGCCAAAACCTCGTGGTCCCCGATGTTGTGAAAGAAAATATTATATTCATCAGCCTTCCACGCGTGCCATCATTTTTCTCTTTTCACTAAGAAACCTGAGGAGCGAGGCACAGACCTGCATTGGCGGGACGTCTCAGAAGACAGACTTCCTCTAAGAACAAAGCACCTCCGCTCGTCTAGAAATAACTTTCGTGGGAACAATAAACATATCCGCGCCGAGCCAAACCCCTTGAGCCTCCTCTCTGTTCCCTCATTGTTCTACTTGACATTACCCTAACGCTGGGGTCAGGTCAAAGTCAAACGGATCTTTTAGTTTTACATTTAACAATGTGGTTTCAGATTAAGAAGTATCTTTATTGAGAGAAAATTTTGGTGTCTTTGATTTTGCTCTATTTGTCTGTAATCACGGAAAACCGAACTACACAAGAAACGTCTTTTTTTTCTTTTTGAACAATCGATCTGAAAACAACATATAAAGTGCTTCTTGCGCTGGGGCACTACGCTATTCTAACGATGGGGTTGGATGCGAGCACGGAAATGGAGACTAACGCAGGGGAATCGCATTTCATTTTGCTAGATCCAAGTCTAACCTTGAGAATACGACGAAAACTGGCCTAATCGAAATCAAATCAATCAATCAGATTAAACATGGGTTTTCACATGGAGAGGGGAAAACCAAAGTACCGGCGGCAGATGACAAAACCTCTTGGAGCAGACGAGGGAGAACCAACAAACTCATCCCCACAGCACATGTGAACCGAGTCTGGGCAATCGAAGCTGGTCCACACAAAAAAGTTGGTAGGAGGACAAGTTTCGAGGCAAGGTCAATGATCTTGCTCGTTTGCCCATAATCAAAAAGCAGATAACGAATCACTGTAAAAGCAGAATCTGCTTTTGACTGTGGGTTACTGGTTGGAATGATCCTTTTAATTTGGGCTTCCGGTAAAGAAATCACCCAAGGGAATGGTAATGAAATGCGGTCTACAGGAGTGTAATTTACAAAACGAGTGGATTAAACATCGATTTACCACCGCAAAAAGAGAGAATAAACTGACGTTTAGCACGTATAAGAAATAGTATAGTCACCGCTGGAGCGGATTCAGTTTTTTTCCAACAGGATTCAGGATCCACTTGCTCATCATTCAACCTTGAACTTCTTCAGCATTCAGCTTCTTTGGTAATGAAAAATGTGCATGTCTTTTGGATCAATTTCATTCGTTAACATTTCGCTTGGCTGTCTCGAGTTTTCAAATAAGCGATGGGTTAACAGACTTCGACGATACAAAGACGTCCAGTCCGATTTCTCATCTTTTGAGCTTAGGTAAAGGTAGGGTAGGTTACTGCTTTGGTGTTGAGCCTAGAAGGCCCATCAAGCCAGCGACTATCTCTGGTTTCCTGTGGCATGAAGTGACTAGGAGGTATTTCCACTCACCCATGGATGGGATGACAGTCCATCGAAGTGTTAACCCTAGCATTTAAACTCGACGCCGCGTTCCCATTTATTACACCTGGGTGGAGAGAGGCACCGTGAGAGGAAAGTGTCTTGCCCAAGAACACAACACCAAGTTCGCAAGGCAGGACCCGAACCCGGACCACTGGATCCGGAGTCGAGCGCACTAAACATGAGGCCACACCGCGCCTACCTTTGAGCTTAGATATTACCCCAAAATATTGCTTTCTTACCACCATACCTGGTGCCGCCAAGTGGAACGCATGTTCAAACCGTTGTTGAATCTTTTATCCGCGCAAAATTAGAGCACACAAGCACAGGTTTCATTTTTCTGCTTCATATTATTTGGCGATCGGTTTGAGAGTAAGTTATGACTGAGGCGGCTCTGGCAGTTACTTTAAAGATTTGAGCATTGCTCAATCAGATAAACGCTACTACAGAACACAAGGTGAAGTAAAGGCAAGTATATTTCGTTTATTTTCATCACTGTAAACCAGGAATTAGCCGCTTTTTTTTGGGGCAATTCATGTTTTCCATATACACCCTACAAATCGTTACGTTGACTGAACATTCCGAATATATGCGTTTGGGTTGCCTGTTGTTCCTTCTGCAGGTACCTGGGGCAGACATAGATTACACTTTCAAGCAATCGCGACCGATTTGATATTCTATTGTATTTACGTTAATTGTACCTACTGGCCTCATTTTAGTTAACATATTCTTTTGAATTTTGCGCATTGTGCAGCGAGGCTAGAAAGGCTTATCAGCCCTATTTTTTTGTGTAAAAAACAACAAGAATATTTTATCTGGCCGCTATTATGAAAAAAGGTTCTACATGTATTAACTAAACTAACGAATCAAAAAGACTGAAAAACAAAAAAAAAAACTCCTAATGAAGACTAAACGTAATCCCAAATGACAAGAAGTACAAGTCAAAAAAGAAGAACCGGAGAACCACGTACTGTCGTGATTTTTTTTATATTAAAAATTTTTCTTTTCAGTTCACTGTTATAATCAGAAACCATACGAGTTGACCGGGTTACCGCGCGTTCACAGCTGCCGAATATTCAAGTGCGAACATGAGAATTTTTTTGTTGAATGATATCAGTGATAAGTACCATATTTGGAAACCATACGCTCTTGTTGTTCCAACTATGGTACTTAGAAAATTGAATATTCAGAAGCGTGTTTCCCAGCACAACAAGGGATCGTGTCCACGTTTCACCCCTTATGGGTTTCTTGGTATAATAAAATAATTAAGATTCACTTTTTGTGATATCCGGAATAATCACCGTCTCGGTTAAGGGTTATCGACATTGATTATTCTGGACATCCAAGTATCACCAAACCAGTGGGTCTGAGCGGTTAATGATGCGTCCATTTTTGTATATTAAACGCTTAATTCGCGGGCTCTTTAAACAGCGGACAATAGTTTAATAAAAATTCTGTTTTTATTGGCTAAATTATACACGTCACTTTCCGATGAGAGTGTTGGTTAGGTTACTAATTTTTGTCCCTTATGGCATCATATGCTAGCTTTCACAAACAATCAAGGGTTGCAATAGCTCGCACTGACTTCTTCTTGCTACTCATAGATAGGCAGCCTTTGCCCCTTTTTAATCAGGAATTTGTCTTTGCGATTTATGTTTGAAACAGTACATTTAGCATAAAATTACCTTTCGACTGGAATTGACATGAAATCAAAAATGATATCTACAAAAATCTTTTCGAATAGTTTCCAAACAAATTATAAGCAAATTCTGTCCTTAGATACAGTTAAGGGTAATGGTATTCAAGACGAAATTTATTCAGATAATTAAGTACCCATCAGTAGACTCCCACATCGCATTTTCCTCCAACTTAACGTTACCATGGCAAACGATATAAAGGCATTTCTTTGAGCCTTAAAATCAAGATCTAATGTCTTTTAAAAAAAAAAGACGGTGACATCTTCCCATTCAGGCCATTACCAGATAAGGTTAGAAATATTCCCTCAAAACATCTAACAATATTGCAAACAAAATCTGTTCTTGGTCAGTTTTTCTCAGAAAAGATACACAGTGTTTTTGAAATGTGTCAATCCAACATATCGCATTTTCCGCCATTGATGGCGCCAAATGCACCTACCAAGCCGTTCGACCAAACTGATCTTTTACAAGCGCAAAAATTAAAGCACAGTCAAGGGAGCTTGTCCTTTAACTTTTGCAGGATTTTCTTCACCGATGAAAACGAGAAAACGCATCAAAACAATGATATCATTGGTTAAAAGAGCAGAAACTAATCGTGCTGCACAGTGCGGCACGGATTATTAGCTCATATTTTTGGGGTTCTCTGCGTGACGACGACGTGAAATGACGAAACGAAATTTTAGGTTTTTAACGACAACGTGAGCATGCAACAGCGAAGAGTTCATTCTCTACTTTTTAGGCAGAAACCGCTCGTACCATTTTATTTTTTAGGATACTATGCCCATATTATACGACAATGAACGAGATGCGAATAATCGCGAAAGGCTCTACCAGAGCAACGGTACATTTTGAGGTGACGTTTTCGTCGACGTCGCCCCCGTTCGTAGATTTTAAGGTTCCAGTATTAAAGCAGTACGCGACAATGCTGAAAGGCATTATGGTCAACTGTCATGATCAGTTAATTTGATAGGTGAACACATAATTATTTATTGATCTTCGGCAATGCTATCGGAAAAGTTCTCACTCGAAAAAAAAACCACCATGCCGTGTTACATTGAGAAAATAAGTGAGTTTCAAAATTCAGTAAAATAATCAAGGCCCACGAATTTAGTAACAGAGGGTTAGGATTCACAGAGAAGGAAGATTCTGCCGAGTTTAACCTTTCTTATTTTATGTCATGTTTCGCAGAGGAGAACAGTTTGAGGAAATTTATCCAAAAAATCAGTGGTGCACGTGCAGAGCCATCGTTTTGCTAATGAACCCTGTTGATTTTGGAAGTGTTTTGGTAGCGTCATGGCGGGAGAGAGCTTCAACATCAAAGTCTGACGCGTACTGCCACTTCATCAACGCTATGTCTCTAAGAACTCTTTCATCCAAATAGACTCGCCATATTGTAGGTCTTCGATTTACCCCGGTCGTGGCATCGTTCACTTCATATTGAAATACTGTCCCATACTTCCTTGGGCATTGTCGCGAACTCTCTTTAGCTTCTTTTGGGGACAAACTTTTCTCGAAAACGCTGTAGTCTCGGCTAGTTTAGTTGGTAGTTGAAAATCAGGTTTCCACTATTGAACACTTCTAGTTCCGTCCTGGTAACGCATTGTTTGTGTTCTGGACCTTTGTAATGTCTGTTTAAACCCACAGCCCTTTGGCCGCGGTGTTAAATCAATCCATGTATTGACAAAAAAATAAAAAAGGCCCAAACACCTGTCAATGAGTGCTAAATGACCCAGGTGAAATGATTGTCTGCGACTATGCGTGATGTGTGGCCCACGCCGAGCTTGTGTCACCTTGCATTTACGTTCTCAGTCAACCAGAGCCCGGGATCTTATATCTGCGCATGACCCTAGATTCGGGGAAACTCTATGTGGGTGGGGTGAACATGCGCCCTAGTGTGCTTATAGCCAACATTTGGCTATTTGGCATCTTACGGAGCCTGTTTCTCTGCTAGTGCTAACATGAATGCACCAATTCAGAAGACACTTGTCATTGTTCTTTACAAAAAAAAAATGAGAAGACACTTTGTATCAGGGTTGTCCAGGTCTGAGAGCTCTCATGCGCAAAAAAAGAAAGAGCTCTGGGGTCGAGGATGGCTTGCACTTATTGAGTTCTAAAATCTGGAGCACCTGTGGTTTGTCCTGTCCGATCAGAATGTTTTTTGCTTTGGACAAAGGAGAGAATACATTTGTCCAATTCAATCAAGCGGATATGGGTCGGGTAGGATATCGGTCGATGCTATTCGCGTTCCTCCTTTTTGGCCGCAATGTTGGGACATCCGTTTATGTATCTGGAGCACTTACCCTCGATCTCAAAACCAAAATAAAGACCGAGTAGCTATGGGAGTGCGTAACGTTGTACCGAATAATTACTTAACCGCGAACATTAAGAAAGACAATTTCGTCGCCTGAGAGGTTGCGCTGTACTATCCGTTGACTTAAAACAACAAAAGTCAAAAGTTTACGCCACAAAACAGCCGTGATCAACATATTGAAACTTTTCATTTTGATAATGACTTGACATTTCGTAATGGGCACTCTAAATACATTTTCAAAAATAACCGTTGACAATTTAAAAACCAAGCATATTTCTATATAACAAATCGGATGAGGGGACTGGAACCTAGATCTAAAGCGAATACTTAACAGTAAAATATATCATAATAATAATTATAATATAATAAAAAACAGAAACGATTAATAAAGCATCAGCTTTTCACTTCCGACGTTGACGTTGAACGATGGGCTCAAGTGTCTTGAATAAAGAAGGTCTCCTTTTATTTTACAAAAGACTAGGAGAGTGTTGCACTTCGATTAAATATCAAAAATATCCCACTTGCTGTATTGTCCAGTGGCCATAAGGGCAAAAATGACTATCATTGTGAAATAAAAGAGACCTTCTTTATTCAAGAACTTGAGCCAGCTTTCAACGTCAAACTCGGAAGTGAAAAGCTGATGCTGTATTAATAATTTTCTGTTTTTAGTATTCTTAGTAATTATTATTATTATATATTTGTACTGTTTAAGTATTCGCTTAAGCTAGGTTTTTTTCCAGTCCCGTAATCCGATTTGTTATATAGAACTAGCTGTTTTTAAATTTCACCGGTTACTTTTGTATGTAGAGCACATGTACGGAAACGGCAAGTCATTATCAAAATGAAAAAGTCCAATATGTTTATCACTGCTGTTTTGTGTATTTTTTGATTCAAACTACGATGGCCCAAGCAACAAAAGTATTTACGAATAAGAGTCAAACGTTTTTGTTTGGTGAAAGTGGCCTTTACTCGGGGATCAGACTACCGTTTTGCTGTGGGGACCTGCGGTTTCGCCATGGTGAAAAACATCCACATTCCACTAACGTGGCGAATGTGGGCTCAATTCCCAGACTTTAGCGTCAAATGTAGGTTGAGTATTTTGGTTCTCTACTCTGTTAGAGAGGTTTTTCTCCGTGTCTACTACGGGTTTCCCAATAAAATTAAAGGTCATCAACCGGACACAAACAGAAGATTACTGAAAAGCGCTAATGCAGGCTCTTAATCAGTACACTTTAATCAGTATCGGGGTGCCAGGGATCTTGAGGGTTATGGGGATGGACATGGTGGGATGGCACAGTAGTAGTTGAAAAAACCTCGCTTCCTCCCATCGGGCCTGGGTTCGAATACCAGACTAGGCGTCACATGTGCGGTTTGAATTTAAGGGTTCGCTACTCTGCGCCGAGAGATTTTGTAGCTCCGGGTAACTCCGGTTTCTCCTCTCCTCAAAAATGAACGTTTGACTTGATTTCCTTGTCTTGTTAATTTCAGTTTACAGTGTCCCCAATTAGTGCTCCAAGCGCTCAGCTAGAAACTACTGGACACCTAACTCATTTCCCAACAGATACTACATTTCCTGCACGCCAATTTATCGTAAAATAGAATTTCTCGCTAAGCGTTGCATCTCTCATGTTCAAATAAACCTGCTCAAAAAAAAGATTTTTTAAAGATCAGACTTTTTTAAGATTATCCGTAGATATTCCTTTTCATAATTTAATTCTCTATGTCACAATTTACATATAACAATCAAACACAAAAAAAAAGTAGCAATAGCACGCAACCCGCCAACATATTTAAGTCGCATGTACCTCTTTGTCGAATTTCCATGCTTAACCCAAGAAGTTTTAGTTTATTGCGAAAAAATCTTTCTGCATTCGTTAATCAGTCATCCTTTTAAATTTCACAGAGCATAACTCTCGTGCTGGCTTACTTTCGCTAATGTTTTATTTTTGTTCTTGTTTGTCTTGTTTGCAAGATAATAATTAATTCATGAGCTAAAACAACCTGTTAGGGGATGGACAAACTGGAAACGTTTGGCGTTTTAAACCCAATATCAAAAATTGTTTGGAGACCCAAACATGCTGATGTTGGAATAAGTGAAGTGGCCCAATTGGTTGAAAACATGTTTGATTCTAACTCAAATTCAACTCCACAAGCACAGAACTAGAAGTCACAACCATACGCAAAAAAAACGTGGATACAATCGGGCTGAGCAAGGGTTCTGTACTAATCTGTACCCAGATCTCAGATGCCAGCGAGGCCCGAAATACGGGCGTTTATATCACTGCGCATGCACGTACTCTTCTGTTGTGATTTTGGGTGATTTTGCGGAATAAACATGAATTTCGAGAATTCTTTGAAGAGATTCTTTTGGGTAGAGGACAAGGCAAACCTTAAACTTAAGCCACAAAAACAGACAGGAGCGCTACTAGGCGATTGTTTGTGAACGGTCGAGATTGTGTAATTGGCGAAGAAACTGCAGAATCACTGAAACGATGCGCTTAGGCTTAATCAAGTAACGAGGTGCTATTCTATCCCAGAAACCGTAACCCTTCGAACTGACATGAGAGAACGAACGAAGGCTACCGGGAGAGAGACGTACCAATCATTGAACCAAGACCAACCGAAGGAGGGAAGACGTCTTGACCTCCTTGAACTTTGAAGCCCTGTTAGGATTTTATCCACGTTTTTTGACCGACTTTCAGACGATGATTGCTTCTTCGTGCTACTTGAGGTAAGTATATCTCCTAAAATATATTTTTGAAGAAAATTTGGCCTCTGTACGAGTCATTTTACCCTTTACAATCTTTTTGGATTTATTCGTTTCACACGAGCGAGTCGGCTGGAACGTGACGGCCATTTTGTTTGGCAAACATTTTGCTAACAGTTGAAGCTTATTTGACCCTGTCTTTATTGATAGGTCCTGTCAGAAGGCCGGTGACTACCAGTGAGAGCACGTTACCGTTTGAGCCAAAAGGTCAGCCAGGTGCGCGGAATTAAGCAATCAACTTTACTGGAAAAACAGAGTTTCAGTTAAACCGAGCGATTTTAGAAAAGCCTTGAACGGCTAAATCAAATTTTGCCGCCTCTTTTAGTGAATATCAAAATACAGAGACATGATTATTCACATGAAACAAGTGCATGACGTCGGAGAAAGGAGGTAACCGTATTCCTATCCGGTGGACGAATTCATCAAGAAGTCAATGGCTATTGTGAATACTGTAAACGACATCTGAAGGATATCGAGTCCACCAAGGGGGCCTCACACAATCGGATTGTGTGAGGCCGATTGTTATTTTATAGTAAATGTACTGGATTTACCGTTTGCTTCACCTATAGCGATATATCGTTAACTATGTATTGTAAATCAATGATAAATAAATCGTTGATGAATTCCTTACCTGTGGTTTTATAGTAGTCCTTTTACCTGCAAAGCGGTTTTTTTGAGCGATCTTGAAGGAATTTGAGTTAGCCGTTGACTGTTTCCATATATACAGAAGGACAAGGGGAGGAATCGTTGTTTTGAAAGGTTCCAGCGCTCGGAGCGATTTTTCCCCCAAAATCGCAGCGCTCCGCTTTCAAACTTCGCAGCATAAAGGTCAAAAGATTCACGATTTCTTCTCAGTTTTTTTCTTAATCGAAAATCCATACAAACCAAGGCACGCAGCTAGCCCTCGAAGACAAATCAAAGCCCACAGTATTCGAGCGACGCCGACCGAAATGCGTAGCAAGATTCAATACGTGCCAGCCACAAACCGTCCCGCTGGATTAAATTCAACAACCATGATGGTTCGATTTTATCTGATCAGGAAGAAGGAAAAGTTTGAACAGGCCTTTGCACCCAGGCTCTAGATGGGGGAGATTTTGTCGCGATTCGCTTTGTAAAATCGGGTTTATTGGAAAAATTGTTTCCTCTTTGCCTAGATCTTGAATTTGGCAAGCTGCACTACCGAAATCTAGAGCGTGACAAGATCAGGGCCTTGGCTCTGGGGAATAGGCGGGATTAATGATGCCAAGATTCAACTGTCTGTCTTAGCTAAAAAAAGAGGATCTACTCTGGTGGGTTGCGAATGTGCAACGAGCCTACCGGAGAATTATTTCATGCTCCAATCACTTATGTTTGTCAGACTGATGCCAGTGACCAATGGCTGGGGGGATTTCTTGTTCAAGCAATGATTCATTGGAAGTCTCAGGGGTCTATTGAGCCGAGAAAAAGGGGACTGTTCCTCCATATTCAAGTGACGAGAAATCTAGGTTGTGTATATTTGTCTGACCATATTTTGTTCCAAACTGTTCTGATGTCCGACTTCAATTTGGAATTGGATAAATGTGACAGCTGTAGCTTATGTAACAGTCTTGCGTTGCTTTCTATTGATTTTATTCCTAGTGCAATCATGAGGTCCATACGGGTCAAGTAATTTACATTTTCGCTTTTCGCGCGTATCTATAAGGCATTGATTAGCTACGGCGTTGATTAATTTTATTAGACATAGCTGCAAAACCCCGTTAGAAGCGAATTGCTAATTGCGTTGTGTAGCAAGGAGGTGTGTCGTTCTTCCTAGCATCGTCATTTCTAGGTGTAATTTCTCGTAAGTCGCTGAAATGACTATGGTTTTTCTGGATTTTGTCGAGTTTCCTTAACTTATCACTGTTGTATTTATTAGCTATTTGCTGACTCATTTCTCCTAGTCAAACTCGTCTTCGTGGAAAACAAATAACGGTCTACGATGTGTGAAGTACAGAGCCAGTCTGATTTCGACTAGATCCTTGTTACAAGCGAAAGAAACAGCGATAACAGCTTATGGAAATCAGATAGGGAGGTAGCAAGTCTATAGCATGTCGACTTGTTAGACCACAAGATTTGGAGCTTGGTGTATAGAAGAAGTATTTGGCTATGAGCAAGTTTCACTCATTACCAGGTGGCACTAATGTGGAGGCTCCGACGGTTTTTGTGAAGGAAACTGCTATTATGATCATGAATGGCAACTGAAATCCAAGTTGATATTTCAGAAAATAAGGGCGGATTTTCCCTGCTTTAAGCATTGATCTTTTTGCCAGGCGTGTTTGAAATGCCCAGTTGCGAGGTATGTGTCGTGGAGAGATCCAGACCCGACACGCTAGGTTTGTTGATGCATTTAGTACACCATGGATGGGTGAATATTTATATGCTTTCCCTCCCTTTAAGGATTAATCAACAAATGCCTGAAGAAAAGAGAGGCCCAGAGCAAGCAGACGGGGTTTTGGTGGTACCAGACTGGGACCACACAGACATGGTACACACGAGTATTGCAGCTGTTAAACTAAGCTCCCAAACTCATGTGGTGGACTGCAGGATGAGCTTGTAGTTCATCCGTCAGTCCACAAAGCTCACACCATGGAAGAGGAAGCTAAAATTGATAGTATGTCCTTGACTCAGGAGACATTATGAAGACGCACGAGGCGGGTTTTTCGGGGCACTTTACCAAGTGTACTTCTCGACTCATGGAGACCATTCTACTCAACAGCCAATACGCAGTTTATCGCAAAGAAATGGGCTGTCTTATGTCGTGAAAAGCCAAAATTACTGCCAATCCCCTACTTTGATGGATGTGTTAGAAATTTTTGCACACGCAGCTCCATTTATCCTATTCTGCTTTATGTAAACACGGCTAGGTCTGCGTTCTCCTGTGTATGTGCTTCAATTGACAATGTCCCGGTGGGACAGCATCCATTAGTTTGTCGTTTTGGTTTTTAAAGGTGCCTTTGATAAGAAACAGCCATCCAGAAAAAGTACTATTGCCATTTGGGATGTACGCCAAGTGCTTAGCTTTTTACAAACTTTTAGCCCAAACAGTTCGTTCGCCTCTTGATGGGGAACTGAGCCTTAAAGCTATCCATGTTGTCGCCTTGAGTTAGCTATTCAAAGGCAAACAACTCTTATTACAGCGTCTGAAACAGCAACACTGTAGTTTGAGTTTTAAAGACATCTGATGGAGGAATTTGTTGTTGTAAGTTCCTAAGTAGGACAATGCTCAAACACCATCGTGATCATTTTTCAGAATATACTTTGGCATAAGATGACATCTAGAGCCTTATGTTTGTTTTAGCACCCTATTATATAGAGAGAAAGGAAGTCCACTTTAGCGTCAAGACTGAATTGTGCTTCTGATACCATCTGACTATAAAACCTCACAGGCAAATCGGTATCCCCAAGTAATTAAGCTCGTCTGGATAAAAAAAAACTGTAACTGCAATGGACTGGCTGGTGTGGGCAGGGATATTGAGTCTGTTGAAGACCACCAAAACTCTCCTCACCTAGCTATGATTTCAGCTTCAACTGCAAGGACTTACCAAGACTTGTACGTGTCCCTCTCGATCCCGAAATTTTTCAACAGAGGCAGGTTGGAGCAAGGACTAACACTATTCAACCACACGAATAAATCTATTCACCCAAGCGGATGTGATGCCTTAGTTTCAAGTAGGTTGTATTTTTGTTTTGTTCTCATATGAAATTTATAAGAGATAATTAGCGACTACCATTAAGATATTCTGACGGCATAGTACCCTTCTAACAATCATCAGTATTCTTGGCATATGCCTCCACAGTGGCACATTAATAAATCACATTGTAGGATACACAGTTAGTTCCAAAAAGATAAAATGTTTGAAATTTGTACTTAACGGATACATGAACATAACTGATAACGTTAGCTTGTTTTTCTGTTCATTGGAGACAGACTTAGGATTTACTCATATGTGTGTCAGCACGTCACACACGCTTGCCATTGATAGGACGAAGGAAGAAACCTTCATGTAACAAGTTATGCAGAAACATATATTATTAATTATCACACGCAAGTGTATTTCAGTGTTCGGCATCGTGAGAAATACCATTATCTGTTCCTTTTTACCAGGGAAGGACCACACCCAGAGTTTACGTAAAATAATTGTATTCACCACAGGTACCCAGCCTAGATAAAATTGGTTGGTTGGCCAAGCGCAAAACAGCTGATCAATCATATATTGCTCCCAAATTGCAATGGAATTCCGCACGGCATTTGCAAGAAATCCCGCGATCCAAACGGACCGAAACAAAAGCGACAACTAACCGGGACACAAACAGTAATGTTTTTTTCCGCAAGCGCAATCACTCTGACCAGCCGTCGTATGCTTGGCAGTGACTACTCTCTGGGAACGAGGGAGAAAGGGCTCCTCTTTTTTTTTTTTCTAGTCGTCTGCAGTCTTCAGGAGTTTCTACAGGCAGCTCGGGTTGAAATGCTAGTAAAAATTCAGTAATGCCCAGGCAAAACCTCTATCAATAATAAAGTTCCCAGCCAGAGCATGGCATCGAAAACATCTGTATTTTTGCCAGCCAGCAACGATTCCTCTGAGGGAACAGTATAATGTGAGGAAACAGATTCGTTGGGTTGGCCCCCGCCAAACCCGTAACATTGACAAAGCTAAAAAATGCTTGTTTTTAAAACAGAGGTTTACGGCCATACCTCCACTAAAACGAGAACAGTATAGGCTTAATCACAGTGTACATACGAGTGCTATTTTTTCTTCACCTAATCTCGTGTTGAAAAAGTGTACAGGATAGTTAACCAATTACTTGTCAATTGAAAGCGAAAATGTTAAAGAGTGCTTAGTCCCAATCTCCTGCAACGACGTGCGTAATTTTCTTGACACACGATCTCGTGAAAAATGTAGTTAATCTAACCGTTAAAAATTCACAATTTTCAACCCTTTAAGAAACGAGAAAATACTGTTTGGGAGAATTTACCAATTGCACATTATTCGAGAGTGGCAGGATACGTGGGGCTTTCGTCACACAAGGTACCATTTACAATAAAACATCAAACATGTAAAGACTTTACGGCGTCGGAAACAATCACAACGCTTCTCTCCGCACAAATGGCATTTATTCAAAATGCAAGCACACACGATGCTTGCAGAAACCAAACCATGCACATTAAGTGACCCACAAGCGGACACAGAATAAGCCAATCGGAGCGTAGATTGCACTGCCGCAACCTTTTTTTAGTAGCCAATGAAAAAAGGCTTGTACTGATCGAACTTTACCAAGATCTCACATTTCCAGTGACAGAGTGAGAATTGGGTACGAGATTAGGTTGGTACCAGGCAATGCAGGCAAGAGAATAACGGCCTTAAAACAATGTTGGGATAACGGCTGGCAAAACGAACAAAAAATTTACCCATGAAACTACCGGACGAGAAAACAAAGGGAATAATTTAGGTTGTTTGATCGAATGCGCTTCTGATTGGCCTTCCAAAATTTTATTGACCAGGACCAAACACGATCAAACAGCACCAAACAAGGGTGGCCAAATGGTGAAATGTTTGGTAGACCAATATTATTTCCCGTTTCGCAGGGCCCTTCTAGATCACCGATAAAAAGTCTAAACCCTGCATAAAAAAAACTCACTGCTAAATTAAAAACTCTTTATTAACATTCTTTTATAAAGCGTAATAGTAGGTTATAGCTTGGTTATATTGTACTGGACCTTTGGTTCGAAATCCAGATCGACATGCTTTTGTGGAATGTTTTTAATTAAGCCGTTCCAATAAACCACGCATCGTGTTTTATCGGGTCTAAAACCATGCCACTCGGCTTCGCCTCATGAAACGTAAACGGAAATGAAAAACACTCCTGCTCATTTAATAAACAATACTTCATAAGACCAATATATTTGATATATTATATCATAATTCCAAGTAACAAGTTCTCCAAGTCTTTCCGGGTATGTGGAAAAACTGGCAATATGTAAACAAACCGTTAAAGGTAATTCCCGATGATGGGAGCATAAACACCGTAAGTAGATTTCCGCTTACAAAGTCTCAGACGGGTTCTTACAACTTCGCAAAAGGGTCATAGACTTGTAAAAATGTCTTTTAATTAGAAAGTCAGGCAATCACTTTCTTCAACATCGTAGTTGACTGCGCTATGATAAGATTACGCCGTATCTGGTGAGCCTAGTTTCTGGCCTCTTTTACACAGTACCGCCCCTATTTTGTTGTCCTACACGACCTAAACTATGAGTTCACGCTTATTTTCAGTTTCCCCGACATATGGGAAAAAGAGAGAGGAAAAACGCCGTGTAGCTTTGTAAGAAAGAATTCATACCGACTGCACAGGGATCCGCGTTTCCAAATTCAAGGGACATCAACTTTTCTTTTCTGTAAATTATCAAGAGGCATTCTTGAAGTAAGTTTCAACTTGAACACTAGTAAAAATTCGTTACGGTGTGCAATTTGAAAATCACTCACAGCCAAACCACAAGGACTACCGTACATGCATCTCAATAGTGTACACGCTAATTGACTTGAAACAAGGATTACGCCGCTCGTTACTTCATCAGTCATCCACTGAAAAAAAAACTGAAGTGCCTGGCCCAAAATAACTTCATACAAACACAATTATTGTCTTCAATCATGATTGTCATGAGTTGATCTCAAACTACCTCCACAACAAATCGGAAAGACAGGCTAAGAAAGTTCTATTTTTACTTTCTTCGATTTCTTATGATCATAAAACCACTTGAGGAGGCTCCTGAGTTCTTTTTTAAGAACCCTTGTAAACAGTTTCCGTTTTCAAAGGTACCAGGTCAACGCGGGAAAAATATAAAGCTAAGATTTTATCATGTTCTACACTGACGTTTAATATTTGGGCGATAACCGCTTCTAAACTGTCCTACACAGGGCTTGGAGTCGACTGAGGACTTCAACTTCAGGTGATAAACTGAGCAATGGAAAATTCTTCGGTTACCGGAAATGTTAAAAAGGTTTAGCCCCACACGGCCCTCTTACATCAAGGACGTTGGGAGTAGGCTATTAGATTGTGCTGTTGGCAATACCTTTTTGGCATAATGGGAGGAAAAAGCATAATTCGATGTATCCGACAGATTTTTAAAATGTAGCTATGACTAGCATAATCGGCAGAGGATTGATAAGTGTCGAGAACATTTTGTTCAATGTATTAGCCGCACATTACGCGGTGTTGGTAACGGAGAGGGAGCATCCATTTAAATAGAACGGGACAGTTGCCAGATGGTATGTGGTCACAAAGCACCTCATCATTTGCAAGACTTCGCCAAATGGGTCAAGCCACGTGCCAGGCCCGATAACTCGCTGCGAGAGACCCACCAGAAGCAGCAAACCATAGCAAGACACCGTTGCCTTAAGACAAAGGAAGAACCAATACAATAGA
>NW_027179500.1:0-18711 GCF_036669935.1 Montipora foliosa | reverse complement strand
GAGGTTGTGAGATCTTCAAGCTACCAGTTTTTGGGTGATTGAACAAGAATGCAGTAGGTACATGTAACTGGTTGGTCTTCATGTCATTAACCCACATGAACTTCAACCAGCAAAGAAGCTGTTTTCCCTTGACTGTGGACTAAAGCTACAGGTTCTATTTCCTAGCAAGGAGCTCTTTTTAGGAGCTATTTACGGTCGCTCCTTCAGGAGGCCACCAACTCTCCAGAAAAGTTGTGGACCAACAATTACACTGATTTCTCAAACTTCCATCCCTCTTCCACAAAGGCCACAGTAAAAAAAATATGGCAACAATTTCCTTCAAGTTTGTCCTGCACTTGTTTGCTTTCCCTTTGCAAGTTGAATATCCTTTGTTGAACATGTATTACCACACCTATAGCTGCGTGGCAACTTGTCATGCAACAAAACCCTGTGTTGCAAGTCGCGTCAACATGTTGCGGAGAGTAGAAGGAAGCCTCTAACTTTGGCAACAAATTGATGCAAATGGACTTGTGATTGGTTGTCGCTGATGACTGATGGAGAATAGGAATACTGAGTTGCGAACAAAGGTGAAAAAGTGGCCACACGAAAAGCAAAGCTTTGCAAAGCTCAAGACGCCTATTGTTGCCTATTGGAAACATTAAAATTTGAACTACATGAATAGGGAACTCAAAATTGTCGCTGAGCGGTGGGTTCCTGAAAAGACCACTTCACCACTTTGAGAATGTGCATTGGTCCATGAAAATGAAAGAAGAAACGAAGGCCAGCAGTCTAAATGGAAATTTTTTGAAGCAGTTAAGGGACATGAAAAGACATGTGTTTATTTCCTCTTGAAAGAAGAAAATGAATGAATGGAGGGTGAAGGGTGAGCAGTGGATTGAATGTTACAAAGCAGAATGACCAGCTGTGGAGCTAAAACCCTCGCTTCTTTAACAAAGACCGAAACTAAAGTGCCTATGAGTGAAAAATAACTTTTTCCTTATTTTACAGACCTTTCAAAATGATGAAGAATGGTGTTTCCCTATTTTGGAATACCTTCTTTTCATTAATAATTCATAAGGATGACAGCTAACAGAAACGGTCCACATGTGTCGCTTTGGTAATATCCCGATGAAGTTCAACTGTCTGAAAACACGGGGAGGGATTGAATAGATAGCAGGGAAAGCAGGGTTGATGGAATTTTTAATTAAGTTGAAATAGGATTAACTTTTATAAAAATCTCCTAGCTCACAGAATTAGTATACTTAACTTTAATAAGACGAGTCTTGTAAATTTTGTAACAAAGTTTATTAATCAATCACAGGTTTGACATGTCAATCACCAATTATTTTGTACAATTTACTTGCCTCTTGTCAGCTTGTTGTTGAGAACATTGAATTGCATCCCCTCCTCTCCATCCATCTCACACAAATGACCGCACAAATTAACAAAATATTACTGTAAGGCAATTTGGGCGGATAATGCTCTCCATTTTGATTGGCCACATTTTCACCAAGCAAACTTCTCCAAGGAAATCCACCAAAAGTATAGCGATATTTGGCAACATGTTGCGTCTAGTGAAACGGTCAGATTTTGAACATCTTCGCATTTGAGACCGGCCACTCCAACAAGTTCTGACATAAGCACATTTATTTTGCCGTCGCTGCTGCCATTCCGTGCTCCAAGACTTTTCTGCCCCATTTAGTGTTGTATTGTGTTACCTCTCGGAGTAGGCTGTCGACACAAACTGGTCCTTCTGCTTTTTACCCTTTGGAGAGCAAAACTGACCAGCCATGTTTCTTCTACTAAAAATGATGAAAATGAATTGCCTAATTCAGTGCTGAGTATCGTCCAAACCTCCTAATGAGACAGCTCCCCGCCCATGTGATTAACATGACAAACACATTCTATTGTTTCATTTCACAAGTAAGCAATAAAATATTTGCCTTTTCTGGTTTTAAATACGGCTTGCCTGCAGTTCGCCGTTTTAAATGCCCATGAAGCTCTCACTCCCCCCGTCATCATATTTTGTCTATTACAGTAACGTTAAAATGTGTTTTGCGAGTTACCTATTACGAGTGAATAAAACCCATTAAACATGGGGGGTCACCGTGCTCGTTTTCTTGTCAACGACAAGAAATAAATTGGATGGCAAAGGGGCAATTATTTCGGCTTCACAATAGATCATTTTCCGTGAAATGGGACTGGGGCAAGTTTGCCAATAACAACACCTTCTTTAACCGAGAAGGTTTATCTATGATTGCACTTAGAACTCTTGAACAACGCAAAAGGCGGCCTTTGTTGCCTTTCTTCAGTATAGCTGGCATGAAACGCCGCCAGCACTCCGAAGTTCACAATGTTATGCGCAGTATGACTGGGGCGGTGCAAACACCACAGGGAATAACCTCAAAGTATTATTTTCATTGGCTACCCCCACCCTAATCTCTCTTCAGCAAAGATAGGAATTTATTTAGAAGACCCCTGATACGTGCGTTTTTTTTTTCAAAATTACTGTAACATGTCTTTGACTGTCAATTGGCATTGCATAGGACATTCCGCTTGTCCAACATTCTTGTCAATTACTTCGTTTGCCTCCTAAGATTTGACTCTTACAGATTATACTCTGTCTAATGCCATCGATTTAAGTCGTTAAATAGGGGCTGATTTAGGCGCTGTAAGGGTTAAAAGAGTGGTGCCCACTTCATCACCATTAAAATTACTGATTACAGAAATGATTTCCATTTTGGTACTTGGAGTCTACATGCATCCATGTGACTGTTGTAAATGACAGTTGTCCTGTTCTGTTTGGAATTGCAGAGCGCACTTGAGCGAATGAATCAATTAGAAACCAGGGAAAAGCTGGATTTAAGGTGTGTGCACACTAAGAAAACTATTTATTTAATTTATTTCTATTTACTTAGTCTCTTATTTTATTAATTCATAATTACAGTGTAATTTTGTATTTCATCCATAATTATGTGTTTAGCTGTTTTTTGAGAACATAATGAAATGTTGAATTGATGTTGAAAAAGCATTCAACAAATTTAGATGTCCACCTTTTTTCACACTGACCATATTAAAAAATTAATTGATGAATCTGGTTCAAGTGCTCCTGGTATAAACTGTTTTTTTTGAGGAAAGTAATGTTGACTGAATGACCTGACTAAACATGTTGCACTTTAGGTTTTAGCCAATTTTCATTCTCTGGTTTTATAGCTTCCAACTGAATACACTGACCTCTTCTTTTTTTTTATATTAGACAACACCTCAGTACATATTAGAGCCTATCAGTGCACAAGCAAAAATGAAACGGAATTCCAGTCGCTTTTGCCCCTGAGATCGCGGCAAACTGCCTACGGTTTGTAGTGGATGTTCAGGGGTGAAAAGTATACCACTATCTCTGGAGGAAACACAGTACAAGATGTTGATCTCAACTCATGGGAGGAGGATTTGAAAGGCACTTTAGACAATGGCCGCTAACCTGACAGTGGAGGCCAAAAAGTCCAATTACAAAATAATTAAGGGAAAGAAATGTTAGTCCCTTTCAGGAACTACCATTATGCTTTTTCCAGTTTGTAGGCACAACACTGTACCACACAAAGTGAATGATTGAAGTTGATCCTTATTCGTGTTACTATGTGTTATATGAACAGGGAGGCTTACAGGAATGATAAATTATCAGCAATTGGTAGGGACACAGACTGACGTTGTAGTGGTCAGTGCACTGGGCCTCCCGACAGTTTTGGGGTCTCTGTTTGAGACCTAAACATGTACCTTTAGCTGTCATGATGTGTTTGTTCTCTTCACCGCCATGCGTAATTAAGGAGGCTCGAAAGGGTTTTAACACTTAGAAGACACTTTTTTAGATCGAATGACGCTACAACATTGTGTATCAGGTAACAGCAATGTTATGGTACCATATTAAAACACGGACTATTTCCAAACAAGATTTGATTATCATTGTGATGGAATGTTATTTTAACAATTGGGACAAAGCCGAGCAAAAAAACACCCTATAAATTTTGGATTTAGTTGCTCATATCTCAAAAACAAAACTTGGTGACCCCCCTTTTTATTGCTGAAAAGTAATTCCAAGGCCACAATGAAACGTTCTCATAGTTTGAAAAAATTAATGTCCTGGGGATTCAGGGGTGTCACTGTCACTTTTCAGTCCCTGTGGCTCGTGTGTGACTTTGCTTTTCTTGCTGTCTGTAGAATAGTATGTGCAAGGCTTACATGTAAGTACAATCTGACAAAACACTCTTTTATAGTCTTTGGGAATAAAACTGCTGGTCAACATTCTTTAATGATAGTGATATTGCATTGGTCATCCTCATCATTATTGTTAAGGACAAGGGAAAAGTGTACTATTTCCCGAACTCCCTGTTTATTCCATAATTCCCACTCAGTTCCCTGTTCCAAGGGAACAGTGGCTAGTACCTGCAATTATTTTGTGTTTGCTGGTCATATGGGATCACATGTGATCTTGACGGAGAAGCTGTAAATGAAACATCTGCAGGGCAATTAGTATATTTTTCCTGTATGAGCAGATAGGGGTGTAGGAAGAGGTCTCGGGGTACTTAGGATCAGTTGTTGATAGACAAAAGCAGTGTTAAGGGAGGCTCGGGTGAAGGAAAGGTGGCTGTGGTTTTTTGGGTGGATAGACTATCAGAAGGCCTATGTGGTGTCGGAGATTCGTGGGTTGTTGAAATGTTGGAATGAAGGTGGCTGACAACATCATGCAGGGTTTTCAATAGGAATTTTAGTAGCATGGCAAAACCTGAGGAGTAAACAGAGAAGGGACCACGAGCTTGTAGGCAGGTCCGGGGAATATATTCCCCAGGAGTTTTGAAAAGACGCTAAAATAGTCGTGACATATCCCCCCGCCCTTGAAAGGCCCACACAACCCTACAAGCATTGCATGCCATGGTAACAATGTTCCATATATGAAAATTCCCCACCAAAGCTGAAATTTCTCCTCTGAGATCCACTACATAAGCAGTTGCAACTTTTTAATTAAGTTCCTTTTCCTCCCTGCTACGTTCATTTTAGTGCAAGGAAGTGGTGGCAGTTTTCCATCACATGTATTCTCCAGTCCATTCAGGAGAGAAATGTCACGTTCAGACTTGGGGGTTTGCAGTCAAACGAGCCCAGCCATTGTGACATATGTTGACATATATTTCAAAACATCTCACAGATGGGACAGTGGGCCAACCATATCTCAAGGTTACTAGTGAATGCTCTATTCGTATTAAACACAGCAGGACTCCTTTTCATACATTAGTGGCCAGAATTCTTTATGCCGACTTGTGTATTATTCAACAATGAAATTTTTTTTAAAACATGTTTTTTGCAGGATGATCAACAAGATATTGAAGAATGAGTTTGTCATTTGAGGAATTGGGACTTTTAAGATCTATTGCGCAAAAACGTGCTCGATGCATGAAAATTAGTGAGGGGTACAGTGGTACAAACATACTGCCCCTGTAAGTACCACTAAACCCCTTTAGAATTTTTTTCACATATATTAACTTTTTGCTACTCTGCCTTCACTACTATGTGGGGAAAATGTTTGGTCCTGGATTTTTCCTTCAGATTGTTGTAAACCCTTTCCAAGAAAGTGGAAGTTTGGTGGACAATACTGGAGAATGGGTCGGTGTTTTCATTTGTGCATGAAAACACCCAAAACAGAGAGAGATTTGTGTTCTTCCTGTTCAAGAATGGCCTGATTCATGTGGTTTTTTTGGATGCAACAGCAAGAGTGGCCCAGAAGATGGTATAGGCTTTCCACAGAATGCTGTACCTTTTTTTGAATGATCATTGTTTAGTTCCAGTTTGAAACAATCACCTTGGACTACTTCTACTGAGAGCCATCAAGTCTGGCTGTAGGGTACGGCTCCTAACTGTCCTGTTCGTGTTCACACATCATCATCATCTTCTTCTTCTTTTCTTTCTTTCTTTGCTCTCTTTCTTTCTTCTTCTCTGCTTCTTCTTTTCTTCTGTCTTTCCCTCTCTTCTTCTGTTCTTCTTCTTCTCTTCCTCCTCCTCCTCATTCATACAGTACTGTTCGCAACTATTTTGTGCATTTGCCGTGGTTCTGACTAGGTGAAACCGCTGGATTCCAAATCTCCATTTTGACTGAGGTAAAAACCTGGTCCCCCGGTAACCAAAAGCCGAGGTTTCACCTAGATTTTTTTGTCCGGGTTGATTTACACCGTTGGATAGAGCCAGGATTCTATCAAAGAACATCTGCATATTCTTGTGGGATCGACCCCATCGATAATTAAAGTCTGTGTCTTTGGCCACATATACACTCTGTGAATTGGTTGGCGACGTTGGATTATAAGAAAGTCCCTCTCAGGCATGTCTGTGTTTTTCTTTTTCCATCAAACGTCAAGCTTTCTTAAAAATTGTTAGAGATCTGGGTTGCAGTACAGATGGTATGAAGATCAGCGAAAATTCCAGCAAGAATGTTTACCACGTTTGGGAATCCTGTCTTAACGGTGACGCCGCTCATCGACCAAAAGATGGAAGAAAACAATTACAACTTTGCAAGTAGTTTTCAGGCATTCGGGCTACGTGTCTCTCCATTTTGTTACAAACTTGTTATTAAGCAGTGAAGCTAATCACTCTTTGCTTGCGTGATGGGAGCGTGCAGCTTTAGTTATTATGTTTTAACTCACCAAATTGGCAGAGGCTTGAACTTGTCTATCGTGTGTATTCGTTGAAGTGTTAATTCAAGCTAATCTTACTAATTCAGTGCACTGAATATTTCTGACTTTTCAAGGCGCTCAACTGCTGAATGACCTGCCACTAAATATTTTGATCAGAAATGATGCGTAATTAATGTGCGAGGAGTTGCTTAACAAACTTCAGGAATACAGTTACGGTTCTTGGCTGGTGTTGAATATTATTTTTGGAGTCATTGATAAGGTTTAGTTCAAAGTTGGAGCTTTTCAACAACTATCCTGTAAACATTTCTATTTTGGACAGGAACGCAAAATGAGAAGCACTTTTGATTCTAAATATATCTCCTGTCTGACTGCACTGTCGGCGAGAAATGCTTTTGGCCTTTGGGGGGGGGAAAAGAAGGAAAGAACTGTTTCATCATGATTAGCAAAAAACTTACAAATTTAGTAAATATGGTGGCATCCCCATTTCTAGATAGTTGATGGAATGGCTGGGGATTTGGGCCCAGGATCTTGTATGACTGTTTAAGGGGCCAGTCCTGGAGTGGCAATCTCTGTTGCAGGTGGCACAGACGTGCACTTGTGGAATCGCTTGCATGTAGCCTGGACTCTAGCATTCGCTTCCACCTTTTGAAACCCCCACTTTTGACACGTTGCTGCCATGTTATCTCGTTGGTTTGGTCATGTCCTCGCCATGCAATTGTTGTCCGATTAGTGCAGGTGGCAAGTCCTCGCTTGATGACTTACCTTGTAGTGGCAGGTGCCAGCGGTCGACCTACACGATGGGACGCCCTGCTGCAGTTCTCCATAAAGGATTCCGTCTTGGCAAAGATGGTCGGCTCCATGCGATGTGCATGGCCGAGCCATCAAAGGGGGAAATCGCTGAATGAGTAACAGTGATGGCATGCTCAATGAGCCATGCGTGCTCCAGGACCTCGGTGTTGGTGACTCTGTCCTGCCACCTGATGTGCAGCATGGCGGCGAAGGCAGCAGAGGTGGAATCCCACTGCTCTTGTGTTGGCTTATTTGTCCACAACTTGCTGCCATAAAGGAGGGTTGACGGAACACAAGCTTGGTAGATGCACATCTTGGTCCTTCTTTCGCTCAACAGGTCAATTGCCCCACAACCCTCCGCTGTGTTGAGTTTGGCCATGACCAGCAGCTGCTTTGATGATCCTGAAGCTGATTCTCAGCATAGAGCGAAGTCAAGATTGACATGGGTGGAGGCCCAATTAGTGAAAGGTGTCCACAACCTCCAGCTCTGTGTTGTCAATGCTGATGACTGGGGGGGACGCGGCACCTTGGGCTAGGATGTTGGTCTTTCCTGATGCTTATTGTTAGCCCAAACTCCTTGCCGGTCGTGGAACAGCTTTGTCCTACCCAGATAGTTAGAGGCCCTTCCTTGCTGTGGTGATGTTAAAGCAAAGCGTCAAACAGAGTTTGCCGTTCTGACCTCATCCAGATGTAAGATCACCTTCTGTACAGTCCACAAAGGCATACTGGAGCATCATCAAGAAGAAAATCCTGACACAGGGTTTGGAGCAAGGACATAGCCCTGCTTTAACTCCACTGCTGACTGGGAAGCAATTGGAGGTGGCCCTATCAAAGCAGACCGTAACTCTGCATTTGCTTGGTGAAAGGAGGTGATGATCGCACAGGAGCTTTGGAGGGCAGCCAATATATCTGGAGGATCTTGAAGAGCCCGCTTCTGCTCACCAAGTCAAAAGCTTTTTTGGTGAGGTCCATGAAGGCGAGGAACAGTGGCCTGCATGCTGCTCTTGAAACTCCCTCCTGCAGCTGACAGAGTAAGCAGACTCAGGTCCACTGTTGACACTCCCGGCTCTGAAGCCACACAGCAGGCAGGTCAAGGTTGACCCGACGAAGACTTTGCCCACGATTGCTCAGAAGAGAGATACCGCGATAGTTGCTGCAATCACTATGGTCCACCCTTGTTCCTTGTACAGGGGGGGTGACTATAATTGGCATGCTCTCATGTCTTGGGTGGATTGTGAGTGACCTTTCTCCCAGCACAGGCAGAGTAGCTCATGAAGCGGTTGCAGGATGGTTTTGCTTCTTATGGTTCTAAACTTCCGGCGGATAACCCGTCCTTATCCGCGTTGCCTTGCCCACAGGCGAGAACCGTCGATGGCTATGCTGAGCTCTTCCAGTGTCGGCGTGTTTGTCAAGCTCTATGACTGGTCAACCCAGGCAGTGGCATTGAGGGCAGTGTCCTGTGACGATGTTTCTGGGTTGAGTAGAGCTCTACGATAATGCTCCACCCAACGCTGCAGCTGCATGTCTCTGATCAGTGATGACCTCACCAGTCTTTGATTTGAGTGGGGGCTTGCTTTGATGCTTGTAGGGCCAGTGGCAGTTTTGATGCCGCTCATACATAACCTTTTGCGTGGCCACAGTCTGCTTGCTAGCTGGATTTTGGGGGGCGCATAGGTTCTGCCAATAACTTGTTGCACAGCGGTGGGTGGGTCTGCTGGGCCTTGCTCCTGGCTGCTCAAAGGGTGTTGCATGTGCTTGTGGGTGAGGGTTCTGCTTGTGAGCCAGCATTGCTTTTTCCCCTCTTGGCCTCTATGACGTGGCTGCATTTCTTCGTTCTTCGCAGCAAGCCGGAACCAAGTCAGCATTCTTGCATTCTCTTCTTGCCGAATGCAGCCATGGCTGAAGTCGTAGATGGCATCAACGGAGGTGAGACCATTTGGCATCCAGTTTGCTGTTGTTGGTTGCGCAGCAAGTTTTCTCCTGGAGGATCTGTCCAGTGAAGCTCTGAGCCTTAACGGGGTCAGAAGTGCCACAGGTGTTTGATGCTGGGGGGCGACCCTTGTTCCTTGGCATGGTGGAATCTTTCTGGGCTTGCAGCCTGAGCCTGACCTTGCTTGCAATGATCGAGTGGTCCGTGTCACAGTCAGTGCTGTGATAGCTTCGTGTGTGGGAGGGACACTGCTTGAGGTTTTCGCTCTCCCTAGTGATGACGAGGGTCAAGCTGGTGCCAGTGGCGGGACCGAGGGTGTCTCCAAGACATATTGGTGCAGGGCTCTCCTTACAACTTTAAAGTAGGTGTTGGTGTGCCAGAGGCTGTGGTGACATGCAGAGTTCTAGCAACCTCTGGCCCTGTTCTCAATTATCACTGCCGACTGCCAAAGTGGCCGATGCAGGTAGGCCATGCTTGCCAGGCCGTGAGTCCCAACGCGAGTTCTTTGAAATAGGCCTAGTAAATATAAGCCCTGGGAACTTGGGATTCCGGATCAGTGTTTCCTGCAGAAGCCGCTCGTAGAATTGCATACCCCTTGGCGTTCTGCGGGTGGAGGTTCAGGAGTCGGGGCATCAGGCGGATATGCATTTTCCACAAAGCCCCACCGACGTTTTTCATGCGAAGGGCACGAATTATCAATGACCCTCCGAGTGGAGTTTCTGTGGTGGCAATCAGTGACGTTCCTCACCCGGCAAAACCTAGGCTGTACTGCCTTGGCTCGTCCTGGGACAGGTCTTGCCAGAAGAAGGTGTAGTCTCTTTTTCCATAAGTTGACCCACTGTTGGCCAGCCACGTTTTTCCTGGAGACAGGTGACGTTGATGTTGAGTCCGTTGCCAGCTGCTATTGTTGATGAGTGTGCAGTGTTCGGCGGGAGTCTGTCCATTAGCTGAAGGTCATTGGAGAGACCAGAGCACATGGTGCTAAATGTTCCAGCTTTGTGGAGTGGAGAGCTGGAGTCTTTGTAGTTTTTTGCTTTTGAAACTACTTGGTGCAAGTACTTGCTCGCTTGTCGGGAGGGGTGGGGGTGGGGGGTGGGGGGTCCCCTAAGCTCTACAACCACCCAGTAGAGCTGGCAGCCCCCCAAATTTGACCCAAGGGCAGCACCTTACTGGCTGGGGGTTTTTTGCCCAGCTTTGAGGTGGGGCGATAGCCACCTAATGAAGCGGCAAGGGCTTCTCCCACGCGTCGAACGAGACCCCTGGCCGCTCTTATCTTACCGCCCAATTCCGTCTGACCTTAGAACCGGTAAAACTGCCTTCATCACATTTTGTGCGGGAGTCTTAGGCGACACTGCTGGAGTGCCCTATCCAGTTTGCGTCAAAGGCCTTGGGTGGGAAGATAAGGAGAGGCTGGGCTGTCCATACGAAATTGTCCCCTCCTGGTGTCGCACACCATTGTCGAGCATTTCGAGAGGTTGTGAGAAACCCCGCCTCATTGTTGAGCAAAATCGAGATTGATTTCCCCCTACAAAATCTATCAATTTACACACTTACCTCTTTTATGCGTGGACTTCTAGGTGGGCAAAAATCAGCATTTTAAAATGCATTTTTTCATAAAGCTCTTTTTTGTTTCTTCACTGAGAAAGCCAGACATGTCCTTCAAAAAAATTCTTGGACATTTTTGTTGGTGCCAAATTGAATGAAGAATTTAGTGTGCAGACAGAATGCATGCAGGTCTTCCCAAACCAACTGGTTTCCCAGTAGATGTTACTTAGGAATTCATACTTAGATTCTGTGATTTGATACTGGTAATCAGATAAAAGTAGCTGGGGGTGAACGAGTCCATTGATGTTCCTTGCAGACTCTGGCAGAACAAGGTGATGAAGTCTCATAAACTGCAACAAGATGAAGAAGGCAAGGAGCTTGTGATGGTTGAAGGAAGAGTTGGGTGTTGTGCAAGGCTGGTTAACGGGTTGGTACAGTTGGAAATGGATCAGTTTTGACAGTACTGATGGATCATCTGTTAAAAGGGAAGGGGAAGATGCATTGCCACCATTTATTAGGAGAACTCTCCCGACAACAAAAGGTGACATGGGCATTTATGAGATTTTGGGGACTTTACAAACTTGATACCTACAGTACATGGTAAATGGTCTTAACATTGGTGTATTACATTACAGTTTTCATTTCAGTTTTCAAGACCAGTTGTTTTTAAGACCTCGTACTTCTGTTCGTTATTGGGGTCCCCATTTTAAATGTTGTAATGGATAGTTACATTAATTAAAGGGGGCATGGGTTGTTTGAGTGGTCCCAGATGTTGTTTAACCACCTTGCAACCCCTGAAGCTGCTCCGTTGACGATTCAAATATTGACTGGTGTCAGACATCTTGGGGGACAATGGTTGTTCTGACACAAATCTTGAACCATGTTACAAACTTTATCATCAAAACCTCACCCTAACTATTGACAACCTAACATCCTTGTGCGAGACCAAAAGCCAGAAATAACCATGAGTTTAAGACCCCTTCCTTTACACTAGACCCGTATTCTCCCCAGTCATTTTACCTGGCACAAACAACACTTTTCACTTTAAATTCTCAATTTCAACAGTCACTATAGTCAGTTAATAAAGCTATAAAATAAACTGTCATACATTTAATGTCTGGTAGTGCCAGAAAGGCCTTTGCAATAGAGGTCACAAAGGATAAAACACTTTCAAATGTTTCCAAAAAAAAAACAGAACAAAAACAAAAAGGAAGAGCAAAAGGGATTGAGTGAGTAACAACTGTGTGAAGAATTGCAGAATGTCACCTTAATCACCAATCGATGGATTAATATCAATCCAAATGAAGCAACCGATAGAAAACAAATGAACTCCGTACGCTGAATTGGACAAAATTTTTTCATCTCAATCCCTCATTACAGATCAGTCGATTGACTAGATCAATGGACCAGTTGTAACTGATCTAAGTTTGTATGTCCATTTTAAACCATGAGATCCTTTTCCAGCTGAACTGAAACCACATATTGTTTTCAAGTCATTTAACCCATTGACTTCCCTGGGGTTCCACCATTTAAGGGTAAAATAGTCTGGCGTTAGACAGTAAAATACTAAGTATGGCCGGTTTAGGCCAGTTTGGGTATCAAAGGGCTAAGCGAGTGGGAGACAGATGTGGACACTGCAAAATGTGTTCACTGGTGACCCTATTTTAACCATTAATTGCATTGCTGACAATTGCATTAATTTTTGCTTGGTTATTACACAGTGGCCAAACAGAATTTCAGTGAAACAAAAGGCTGTTTAGACTGTGTTCCTTTTTGGGTGAGAGGGTCACGTTTGTCCTTCACCTTGGTATTCCAAGTAGTGAGCCAGGTTTATGTCACATGACTGGAAGACATTAATCATTTTTTACTTGAGTTTAGTGTTTCTAAAAAGAAAAGCATCTTTTGTTACCCAAAATAATTGTTAATGTACACGGACCAACCTTTGGGATGGTACATGTTATTATCCTCCTGACTTTTTAAATTATAAGATTTTTTGAGTCAACAAACGTCTTTTTGAAAAATTTATATTGGCAGAGGAAGAGGAGTTCCTGGGGGAGCTTGCTGCTGGACATCTTAAACAATCCATCCTTTAAACCGTTGGACCATGGTGTTTGCCCACTTGAATTTCCGGCTTGGTGCTGGCTCATTCAAACTTGTCAACAAAAAACACTCAAATCCTAGCCTCGCATCATTGCGACTGTACTTCCAGTAATTGAACCTAGATTTTCTGATTTGAGATGGGACTCGGAGATGCGGCCAGCGAACAAGCACATGGAGTTCAGTATGAAGTCCTGGGTGCATTGTTTTTGTTCGAGATAAATTGACCCACGGCACTTTGGTTTCCTACTTGGTGTGCCCCCTCAAGGTCGGGAATCACAGGCAAGTTAAAAACTTTACTTAATTTAAACCCTTTCACGTTGAAGGCTGAACATTAAATGAATATTTACTGTAGTAGGAAATTATGTTTTTACAAGCACTTCATCCAGCTCAGTGTACAATGAAGGCCACAACCCTTCGATAAAATTAAAATGCAATTTTGTCAGCAGACATTGATTAGCCGCTGTAACACAAAAAAATATTTCATTGTTAACTTTGGAAGACAACAGGTATTAGATTTTATAAATTTGATTTGACAATACATTACCCTTATTGGCAGGATCTTCATTTGGCAAATTGGTGATTTTCCAAGAGTTCATTCCCATGGTGGATATCCTTATTGCGTTTTTTTTCCAAAAATATTAATTTATTCTTGGGCAAATTTTGACCTCTTCTATTTTGGAAGGGGCATCATGAACAAAATTATTCTTCAATATTTGAGATTGCAGTGTTTCAAAGATGTTAACCTTGGTTTGTTCGTACTGTAGCTTAATTAGCTGGCTGCCCAAAGTAAGCAATTGTCTGTGGAGATTTTTCCCTTTTGATGTTTTCCTTGATTTTTCTACTGTTTACATCAGTGATTAATATATAGATGGTGGGGGGGGGGGGTCTGATAGACTGGACTCACGTGGTCAAACTCTTACAAAACACATGACAGTCCTATTCTTTATTATGCTTTGCCTCATGAGACTGTTGCCCTCATGTTAACCTCATTAAGGTACTTTAAAGAACACACGTGGGCTGCTTAATATACTTTTTTTACATTTTTCCGTCTCACAGTTATTTTAAGATGCAGTTTTTTGGACAGCCACGTGGAAAAAAGAAGATTATTTTGAAATAAAGGTTTCATGGATGTTTGATCGTTTATGACTGATCCTCCAGGCAATACATTGTATTGTACAGAGAGTTTATGAAGCGAAGAAACAAGGAGACAATTATCAAGGGGAACAGTTGGAGCAGTGGTGATGTCTGCTGCTGGCTTGGGGTTAAACATATTACAAGAATGAATGAACCAGTGTTGAACATGACAATTTTGAATCTTTACCACCTGCGAATAAAGCTGCTTACAGGTCACGAATCTAGACAATCCATGTACAGTAGCGAGCCCCCTTTCAAGCTGTCTTTTTTTTTTTTCATTTTCTTCCTGAGATTTAGAGGCTTTTTTTAAAATAATGAGCTTTATGTGACTCAAATATTCATTTTGAGAAGTGTTTGTTGCCTTAAATCATGCTGTGAATTGCAATTCGATCAGATGCATGCCCTCCCTGAAAACCACATTTTGTGTGAGTGGAGCTTCTTGGGGGTAAATAATTATCATTAATTATTTATTAATTTTCATGATTAATGTCAGTGTTTTTCAAAAGTAAAAGAGTCCGTGAGCATGATGCGGATACCGAATTAAGCCTTTCACTCCTGTGGGGTTTTTCTATTGATATTACAATTGTCTGACGTTAGACTCATTGGTCCTTACAGGGGTGAAAGAGATAAATTATTAATATGGAACAAAACATTTTTTCTTTAAAATTCAGTCTGTGGCAAAATTAATGATAATTATTGTACAGTCTGTATGTGAATGAAAGCACTCCATCATGTCATCAGTGAAGTTTGCTTGGGTCATTGCAGTTTGGATCTAACAACATTAATTTTAATGATTCTAAGCAATACTGTCTTTTTTTGTTTTGTTATGGTTGTCTGTGACCACCCAGCCCCTTGAATGTAGTCTACACACCCTTGGGTCTTAGATCACATCTCGGAGTTTTTCTCCCATACATCAGTGGAAGGTACGCAAGAAAGGCCGCTTTACATTGAGCGACCAGCTCCGTGAAGTGGCACGTGTTCGATATGAAAGAGCTGAAAAAATCAAACTAGAGCTGTAGGCTGGTCCAAACACTTGAATGCTTATGATTGCAGGTTCAGATGTGGTAAGAGCAATGTGAACATGGCCTGACTAATTCATGACTAATTCAAAACCAATAGTTAATTTTCACATTGGAAGCAAAATTACTTGGGTTTTGTTGTACAAAACTAATATATTACCGAGCGTGTACTTGTACTTGTACTTGTAATTAATGCATATAATTATTTCCATGTCTCACAGTTGCATGTAGCTGTCTTCAGTTAGCAAAAAAAAAAATATGTGGAGAAAACTGTCTGAATGACTAAAAACCTACATGTAGAGAACCTACATAAATTAGTGAAACAATAAAGAGTGTTCACGGTAGGTTACATGTAGAAATAAAGCCACCCATTAAACAGAAGTGTCCAGCTTGACATGGCTTCCTTGGTTGATTAAGATGGGGCTTTTCCTGGTTGATCACATCCATAGTATCCCTCGATTTTTAAGCTGGTAATTTCTTGCATGCAGAATGCTATACACAAATCACGGTAATCTAAAGTGCAGGATATATTATGGCACGGTTCCAACGGTTGTGTAATGTATTGAAAAGAGTATCAAGAGGACCTGTCCAAGAGAAGTGCTTTGTGAGTGTGTTGTACAAAAAAACTGTTGTTGCATGTTTGGTCAATACATGTTTTCAACCAACAGTAAAATTAACCACAACAACAGTTCCAGCAGGATTTGCTTCCTATCTACTGTGCTTTCCAAAAAAAAAATTGTGTCATTTACGTTAGGTATGGTTTATCATGGTTAATTATGCATGGTTTCTCTAGGTCACAAATTCAAGCAATTTTGTAAAAGTTTCCTGAGGCGAAGATATGTGACACATGAAAATAATACGTTTCTTCCACGCACTGAATAAAAAAAAAATTTTTTTCTAAAGTGATCCGTTATATCATGCTTACTTTACTCATTGTGATGATCAGTGATCTCATGGTTTCAAATATACACTGTAGCTTTTTTGTAACACTCTGAGAAGACGAACTCCAAATAGGAAGATGATGTAGTCGTCTTTCATTTAGTAGTGGTTACTTAAGATGTGAAGCAATTATCGTTGATGTTGTTTTTCTGTACAATGTACAAAAATGGTACTCTTGTACTGGTTTTTTCAATGTCACTGATGCTAGTCATTGTTTGCAGTGAGATTGATCCACTTCTTTTCCACTCCTATATCCATTTTACCAAAGTTTCTTTGGTTTAGTGGGGGGGGGTGGTTTTATGTCCATTAGCAAGTTTTTTAGAACATGTGTGTTGGCAGCTTTTTCTGTTTCTGCTTGTACATGTACATGTATATTAAGTAAGTCTGTTTGTTCCTACAACATTGAGTTCAAAGGTTTTTGGGCAGAAATATTGACAATTAATTCCTCATGGTACTTGTTCCATACCCAAAGCTGTCCTTATACTGGTATGTTTCGGTGTTTAAGCTAGTAAGAATAACAGTAAGACGTCTGTGTATAATTTGAAGTAATGAAACAAGGGGCATTCTTGTTTCGGGATTTAGGGTCAGATCCAAAACGATGGGAAATTCAGCTGGATCATCCCTGCCCCGAAGATTTTTAGTGCCAGAGAGTTTTCATTGACAAGAAAGGCCTCAGTGGTGAGTCTAAATGTCCAGAAAATAAAATGTTATTCATGCTCCTCATCTCCAAGACAAGCAGTTTTGTGCCCTTTATCTAAATCTGTCATATCATCCTCCGTGATGTTCCCATGTGCCAAACAGATTGTCCTCTAATGAAAAACAAACATGCATGTCTCAAAGATCAGGACAAAGAGAAGGACATCATTAGTGTCAAGTTTTTTGCAGAGCACCTCAAAGTAGAATGCCAAAGTTTTGTTAGATGCTGAGCCATGTTCTTACGGCAAAGTCAAGCAGTGTATGTGTATAAATTATTTCCTTTCGTACAGTAGGTTAAATTGTTGTTCTAGGTGTTTAGTGGGACTTTGGGCATTTGAGCTTATGCAAACACTGAGGCACTTAATGGAAGAGGGAAAACATCAGAGGAACAATATTCAGAAGACATGGAAGGTACTTGTTTTAATTAATGTTTTAGTGTGGAAAAGTATGTCCAGAAAATTAATGTGCTGGTTTAATGAGGTAACATTACAGACTTCCAAAAGCCTCGTAATGCAGCACACAATATCTTCGGAATAATACATTTACCAATAGGTACTTTGGGAGATGGTGTTGTAGGTGTTTAACTTGATGGCGAACTGACTGCCAACCGGGTAGCTCTTTTTGCTACTAACAAGTAGAACCTGCCTAATATCACTTATGACGTTTCCTTGGTTTATCTCTTACAGAAGGGATAACACTTCTAAGATCACCTCTCAAATCCTTCTTGCGGTTATTAATTTTACCTAACTTTATCAACTCTTTGTGTTTCACTCATCCCTCCGGAACAAAGCACGGAAGTTTCTTCTTCAGAAACTGACGACCTTTCATTTGACAGATAACCAAATGACATGTTTTATTGAAAAGCTTCGACTTGGAAAGTGAAAAAATGAGTTGAATCTTGGGAAAGTGCAAGTTTGGCTCTTGAAACTATTGCGTTATTGATTGTTGTGGGGATTGATCCTGCTGCTACATGTAGCATGAGGGAGCTTAGAGGGCACGGGGTCCCTGTGAATTCAGGTCTTTTGGGTTGTAATTTGATTTGGAACACTTGTGTTTAAATAGTGCAAGTTTTACTTATTTGAATTGCGTTATCTTTGCTCTTTTAGAGGATCCATTTGTGAGTCTCCACCCAGCACACCACCTGGAGAAGATGATGATGATGTTTTTTGTCAGTCACATGAAGATGTTGTGCTGGTGAATGATTCACAGATGCACTGGTCAATGAAATTAGCAGTGAGTCACTTAATTGACAGGATGTATGAGAGGTAGGCCATCATGAGAAAGTGGTTAAGGCGTGTGACCTGGTCAAAGTAACATGTTTTTGATTCATAGTCCAGCTCTCATTGTTGCGTCCTGGCCTTTGTCAATTTGGCAATGTAGCCAGGATTGTCAATACTGTCCTCCAAAAAGGCTTTTGACCATACCGTCACATTCTTTCCCATACTTCAACTGTGTTGAGGGGTAGTGGTAACCATTTACGAAAGCATTCCAATGGGAAAACACTGCATGAAAAGCCGTGAATGGACAGCATCTTATGATACGGCAAAGCATCTTGTATCAGGCCCAGTTTTCTCTACCAGTCGGTGATACTGTTTGGTATTACTTGGGTGTGCTGTTGACGCTGGCCTTAAGTTTCATCCTTGTACAACCTCTAAGGATTAACATTTGCATCTCATATCAATGCCATAGTCCAACACTCAACCATGGGGGCACACTTCTTTTACCTTTTCAATGTCACATCAATGAAAAGACGGTCAATCAAAATGTTCTTCATCACTTTTATCTTTCCAGTAGAAAACGAATCTTTCTTTCTGGTTTTCCTCTGAATCAGGCTTGACTGGTTCACCCTAAAGGGCTATCCAATCGGCCAAAACTTTGGAAAACTGATTGGGGTGAACCCTGGTTATTG
>NW_027179499.1:57500-62379 GCF_036669935.1 Montipora foliosa | reverse complement strand
AATGCGACGTTTCGGCCGTTCGGCCTTCTTCAGGTTAAAAATTAAAAACTAAAAAAACTATTTACAATGAGTGCAAATCACAAAAACAGCAGCTTATATATACAGAGCAGAAATATTGAAATTAAGGAAACGAAACAAAACAAAGGTCAAAGCTACAAGGTGACATGGATTTGACAATCAAAGACAAATAAAGAACTATAACAAAGGTCTAAATTCCAAGGTGACATAGATTTAACAATCAAAAACAAATAAAGAACTATAGGTGACATATCGATAAAAATGCATGGTATTGGGAAAATGTCAACTCACAACTACTCAATTGTAGTAATTAATGCTGTGTTTCGATCTAGATTCCCGCCTTTTATTAAGACCATGAGGATTAAGGGTAAATAATTGCGCAGTCCAATAGGCCTCCCTAGTGAGTAACAATTGTTCAAGATGTAAAGAATTTTCAAAAGACCTAATTTGTTCGATAATGATGAAATTGATTTGTGAAATTTCATGTTCAGAGTTATTATAGTGGATAGCCAATTCACAAGTTCTTTTGTTCTTCAGCATGTTCGACTTGTGGTTCCGGAATCTTACTTTAAATTCAGTCGAGGTGGAGCCCACATATTGCAGGTTGCATTTGGCACAAGTGGCCAAATAAATAACATTTTGCGATGAACAAGAAAGTTTTTGTTGAATGGAATAATGACGACCAGTAGCTGAACTTTGAAATTTTGAAGCTTGAATTAAATAATTTTTACAAAGATCGCATTTCTTATTGCATTTTGAACAACCCCCATTTTCTTCTCTTTGATTTCTACAAGAGGTTACCTGAAATTTGGATGGCGCTAACATCTCCTTAAGATTTTTTGTTCTACGATAAGCGGGAAAAATTGACTTGGACGGAAAAATTTCTTTGACTTCTGGTGAAGATTGCAATAGATGAAAGTGATTTTCAATGACTTTTTGGATATCTGGCAAAATTGGATTGTAGTCAAGCACCAGTGGAAAAACTTTCTTATCTGGTTTTACCTTTTTGCTCAAAAGTTCAGATCTTGATATACTGAGAGCTTTGTCGAACTGTTTATCGACAAGCTCCGCCGGATAATTTTGAGATTTCAAATATCCTTTGTATTCCTTACACCTATTTTGAAGAAAGTCGTTGGTAGAACAATTGCGTTTGATTCTTAAAGCTACCCCAAAGGGGACTGCTCTTTTGCAATGTGAGGGATGTGAACTCGAAAAAGGCAGATAGAGGTGGCTATCGGTGGGTTTAGCAAAAACATCAGTGCTAATAAACCCGTTACAAAAATGCAACGTGAGATCAAGGACATTCAAACGACTTTCGGAGTAAACCAATTCGAATTTAATAGTAGGGTACAAATCATTGATATAATCAGTGAATTCCAATAATTTAGGTAAACCCTGAGTCCAGAGGTCAAAAATATCGTCCCTGTATCTCCACCAAAGCATAGGTCTCAAGCTACCCTCAAATTTGGCTTTCTCGTCGATGATGCCCATCGCTAGATCTGCATAACTGCACGCGTTTTTCGGTCCCATGGCCGTACCGTGTTTTTGAACAAAGCTCTGACCAGCAAAATGGCAATTATTTACCCTGAGACAAATTTCAACGGCTTCAACTAAGCAATCAGTGGAAGGAATGTTATCAGATCTGGAATTAAGTGCCTTTCTAACTGCTGAAATACCTAGATTGTTGTCAATGTTTGGAAACATTGACACTACATCCCAAGACACAAGGAGGGACCCCTCAGGGAATGGGCCTTTTGCATTCAAATCTCCTAATTTGTTGATAAAATCCGTGGAATCCTTCACAAAGGATGGAAGACTCTGTGAAAGAGGTTTGAGGTAGAATTCTGTGAAAGCAGAAAGCCGTTCAATTGCTGAACCGCAACAGGATGTAATAAGCCGAAGTGGGTTGTCACGTTTGTGTGTTTTGACATTCCCAAATGCCACTCCCGGTTTTGGTTCCAGATTTACAACCCACGTAGCAATCTCCTGGCTAATCTGCCCCTCAGAAAACCACTTACGACTCCATTCCTTAACCACTTCAAAATGGTCAAGTGTTGGGTCGGAATCTATGCTGTCATAATGCAAATCATTATTAAGCTGCCCTAGTATCTTATTTTGGTATTCTTGTTGACTGAGGACAACGAAACTTAGAACCTTTATCTTGAATTCTTATGACATTTTCACTAGATTTAAGAGACCTTAAAGCTAACCTTTCTTCTCTCGTAAGATTGTCCTTGGTAGTTCTTAGATTAGCAGGCTTAAGGATGTCGTTCTTCACATTGTTGAGGAACACTTCTACCTCCGGGAAACTGGATTTTGGAGGTATCCATTGGGAAGCTGATGGAATCGCTGGAAATCGGTCGTTCACCACACGGGGGTTGTCTTCAGCATTTCTGCCGTGGAAGAAAACGGCAAGGCGGATTCTCCTTTCAAATTTATCTATGTCATCAGTCACCTTTTGCCAATTGACATCCTTAGGCACAGGACAAAATGCTGGTCCTTTCTTCAGGAGAGAGCGTTCCGCATCTGTTAGTTCAGAAGAGGTTAGATTAATAGGATTCAGGTCCGGCAAGTTGGTTGGCATGGTTCCCAATACCATGCATTTTTATCGATATGTCACCTATAGTTCTTTATTTGTTTTTGATTGTTAAATCTGTGTAACCTTGGAATTTAGACCTTTGTTATAGTTCTTTATTTGTCTTTGATTGTCAAATCCATGTCAGCTTGTAGCTTTGACCTTTGTTTTGTTTCGTTTCCTTAATTTCAATATTTCTGCTCTGTATATATAATATATAAGCTGCTGTTTTTGTGATTTGCACTCATTGTAAATATTTTTTTTAGTTTTTAATTTTTAACCTGAAGAAGGCCGAACGGCCGAAACGTCGCATTAAACTTCGTCCAGAAGAGTCAAGAGTTTGTCGCTTCGTCGCTTTTCCTTACGCACACTTAACTATATATATATATATATATATATATATATAAATTCAAAGACGCAGAGAATCGATGCGTCCTCTTTAATCTTTCAATTTATGTATACTTAGCTCTGATACCACAGCATTGAGCACTTTACGCCAAGGTTGACTCGACCACATTTATATATATATATATATATATATATATATATTATATTATATATATATATATATATATATATATATATATATATACAATATGTATACAATGTGCCCTCCCGGTTGTCACCATAATGGCTTTATGGCAACTCCTGAACTTGGGCACAGGATGTACGGTTACACATTGTTGGATTGCATTGTGGAGTCACAAGAGTGCTCAAACTGCAAGCAGTGAGCGAAGCATTATGCCAATAGTGAACACCTATTATGAGGCTCTCCACCCAATCCAGAGAGTGCTCAAACTGTATGAACAGTGAGCATAATGTACAATATGTATACAATGTGCCCTCCCGGTTGTCACCATAATGGCTTTATGGCAACTCCTGAACTTGGGCACAGGATGTACGGTTACACATTGTTGGATTGCATTGTGGAGTCACAAGAGTGCTCAAACTGCAAGCAGTGAGCGAAGCATTATGCCAATAGTGAACACCTATTATGAGGCTCTCCACCCAATCCAGAGAGTGCTCAAACTGTATGAACAGTGAGCATAATGTACAATATGTATACAATGTGCCCTCCCGGTTGTCACCATAATGGCTTTATGGCAACTCCTGAACTTGGGCACAGGATGTACGGTTACACATTGTTGGATTGCATTGTAGAGTCACAAGAGTGCTCAAACTGCAAGCAGTGAGCGAAGCATTATGCCAATAGTGAACACCTATTATGAGGCTCTCCACCCAATCCAGAGAGTGCTCAAACTGTATGAACAGTGAGCATAATGTACAATATGTATACAATGTGCCCTCCCGGTTGTCACCATAATGGCTTTATGGCAACTCCTGAACTTGGGCACAGGATGTACGGTTACACATTGTTGGATTGCATTGTGGAGTCACAAGAGTGCTCAAACTGCAAGCAGTGAGCGAAGCATTATGCCAATAGTGAACACCTATTATGAGGCTCTCCACCCAATCCAGAGAGTGCTCAAACTGTATGAACAGTGAGCATAATGTACAATATGTATACAATGTGCCCTCCCGGTTGTCACCATAATGGCTTTATGGCAACTCCTGAACTTGGGCACAGGATGTACGGTTACACATTGTTGGATTGCATTGTAGAGTCACAAGAGTGCTCAAACTGCAAGCAGTGAGCGAAGCATTATGCCAATAGTGAACACCTATTATGAGGCTCTCCACCCAATCCAGAGAGTGCTCAAACTGTATGAACAGTGAGCATAATGTACAATATGTATACAATGTGCCCTCCCGGTTGTCACCATAATGGCTTTATGGCAACTCCTGAACTTGGGCACAGGATGTACGGTTACACATTGTTGGATTGCATTGTGGAGTCACAAGAGTGCTCAAACTGCAAGCAGTGAGCGAAGCATTATGCCAATAGTGAACACCTATTATGAGGCTCTCCACCCAATCCAGAGAGCTCAAACTGTATGAACAGTGAGCATAATGTACAATATGTATACAATGTGCCCTCCCGGTTGTCACCATAATGGCTTTATGGCAACTCCTGAACTTGGGCACAGGATGTACGGTTACTCATTGTTGGATTGCATTGTGGAGTCACAAGAGTGCTCAAACTGCAAGCAGTGAGCGAAGCATTATGCCAATAGTGAACACCTATTATGAGGCTCTCCACCCAATCCAGAGAGTGCTCAAACTGTATGAACAGTGAGCATAATGTACAATATGTATACAATGTGCCCTCCCGGTTGTCACCATAATGGCTTTATGGCAACTCCTGAACTTGGGCACAGGATGTAC
>NW_027179499.1:40000-42500 GCF_036669935.1 Montipora foliosa | reverse complement strand
CTGTTCAAATTAAATTCAAGTTTGCCCCATACCAGGTGAACGAAATTGTATTATTATTATTTTTTTAGAATATGTCAAGATTCATCTTTTTGTGCACCTCGTGCAAGTACAGCGCAATTGCAATGCCTTGGGTTCGAATCTTATTGGACTTTTGCAGGCTTCCTTTGCAATTGCTCAAGTTGCTCAACTCACTGCAATAACATTTACCAACTTTCACTTTAGAGCAATTTTCAAATGACTGTCGAAAAAAATTACGCGATTGCAATTGCTACGCTTAGTGATTGGTTTTAAAATGTCGCGCCAAATTATCAACCGATAACAAAGAAAACCAAACCCAATCGCGACTTGCACGTGCAATTTTTTTACCCGCTTTGAGGAAGTTACATGCAGTTGCTACGAATATGGATTAGTTTATATTTCGCCATTTGCACCTGCTGTGGTTGGTCGAAGTAATTACTTTCGTATTTGTTTTGCGACACTCAATTGAAACCTGCCCTATTCTATTCCGCAGTTCAAATACATGAATCCTCATATATTTCATGTTCACCCTCATTAATTTCATGTTTACCCTCTCTGACCACTGACAACAGATTCCAATGTACTAAAAACATTGTGGCCTAGAATACAAGAAGACAGCGCTATTATGTCCATCTGAAGAAAATGGCAAAATGGAGAGGCCAAAGTAAATCAAGAGAACTCAAGCTGAGGGGAAGCACCTGGTAGTATAGAGATCGACTTCACATACTTCCACTGTTGTATAGAGATCGAGTTCACATACTTTCACTGTTGAAAGCCCAGACGAACTTCCGTCTGAGAGGAAAATTCTTAAGAAACTGCCTGAGAGGGGACATCAGTGGAAGAGCGAGGCAGAGATAGGAATTGAAAGTGACAGCCGAGCAGTACGCAGAAATAGCGGCGAGACTAATCCGAGGATTTGTTAAAAGTGTCAACGATCTTTTGAAACAAGAAAGGAAGAAAAAGATATTGACACATTTGGAAGGGCAGCCGTGTGGAGTTTATTGAAAAGATAGAAACTACTTAAATCTCCACAATTTGTTTTGTTTAAGAGGATTAACAGTCAAGTAAATATGTAAAGAAAGTCACCACCAGAGTTTGATAGAGTGACAACAATGCCAACTGAAGACAGTGTTAAAGAACCTCCGACAGAATCTTGGAAAGTCAGGATTCCTGTTTTAAGAAAACCTGCTCCTGCAGATCCTAAGACTGGTTTGGAATGAACAACAATCAATGCCTATTCCTGACCTCCTTTCAGATTTGAGACTTTTTCTGACTTTTTGGCTTAATAACTTCTCTTGACGTTGCAATAACCACCAACTGCCTTACAGCATGCTGAAACCAAACCTATCCGGGTGCAGAGTGTGTATGCATGTCTGCTAAATGTAGATAAAGACGTGAACTTTGTCCTGGAAGAATAAATGGTCACCTTGTTTTCAGTTCAAGTTGGAACTTTGAGGTGTTGTTCTGAGTTCACTTAATGTCAAGACTTATAAATGTGGTCGATTAGTTTCTGAAAGACAAAGTAGAATGCGGTCCGTGTGTACGTTCTATGGATGTTACATAATGCATGTTGTCGCATGCTAAGGTTTTTGATTAATTTAGGGAATAAAGCTTTGGGGACTAAACCCACCGGTTTTTAGTCTAAGGGTAAATCTGGTTTAATCTGTTCGCACTCTATATGCGGATACGACAATGATAAAGAAGCAATGACCAAACAATGTTGAGAGGATTACTTACCCATAGTTTGGACAGTGTTAAACTAAACGTTTTTAAAATTTATTTTCACTTTGGCCGCTCCAAGTGTAGATATATACTTTTTTATGGTACAAAAAGTGAGCGCACAGGAGGCATGCAATTATCTGCTTGAAGAAACTTTCTTCCTGGAAAGCTGTGACGACAAAATCATGGTTATAAACCGCAATTTAATTAATACCTAATCAAATTAACAGACCCTTTCTCTCTTTTGTTTTAAGTTCCACCAAGTGTACAGCTGTCAGGATCATTCCACTATGTATCTGAAGGAGATAATATTACCTTGACTTGTTCTGTCGATGGTTTTCCAAAGCCCCAAATAAGCTGGTTCAAAGATGAACTTCATTTAATAGAAGAAGCAAAAGCGACATTGGTTAAAAGATACATAAAAGAAGAAGGAGAAGGCACGTACACCTGTGTAGCAAAGAACGAAGGAGGCTCTACTTTTGATAGCTTTGATATCATAGTTGATGGTAAGAAGGAACGTAATGCATCACAGTTTTAATGATAGACAGAAATATTATTTCATGAACTGTCGTGAATAGAATGCAGACTTGAGAGTCAGTTTCGACACAAATGACATCGACAGCACGAATTTGTCCTCAGAAATATGCGCAAATACAATCAATTAATCAATCGTTTAATAATCACCTGTACTGCTGTAAAAAAAAAACTGAATTACAGGATAGTCAGCAATAAATATATATATGCATGAGGGACGAAGGCTGAA
>NW_027179499.1:30000-37500 GCF_036669935.1 Montipora foliosa | reverse complement strand
AATATTACCTTGACTTGTTCTGTCGATGGTTTTCCAAAGCCCCAAATAAGCTGGTTCAAAGATGAACTTCATTTAATAGAAGAAGCAAAAGCGACATTGGTTAAAAGATACATAAAAGAAGAAGGAGAAGGCACGTACACCTGTGTAGCAAAGAACGAAGGAGGCTCTGCTTTTGATAGCTTTGATATCATAGTTGATGGTAAGAAGGAACGTAATGCATCACAGTTTTAATGATAGACAGAAATATTATTTCATGAACTGTCGTGAATAGAATGCACACTTGAGAGTCAGTTTCGACACAAAATGACATCGACAGCACGAATTTGTGCTCAGAAATATGCGCAAATACAATCAATCAATCAATCGTTTAATAATCACCTTTATTGCAGTTTAAAAAAACTGTATTACAGGATTGTCAGCAATAAATATATATATGCATGAGGGACGAAGGCTGAATACCATTAAACTATCTACAATGTGTTTTTTCAATCCAGAAAATAAGAACCTCTTTAACAACCTAGACAGCCTAACTTTCCGTTAAATACCATTTATGTAATAACCTGTTTCGCTTAAATTTTATGGAAGGTTCTTACTCGCGGGTTTATTCTGTATACCTATACAAAGCATAAATGAGTCATCATCATCTCATCTCTTAAATTAAGCACGTTAAACACATATATATCACTTGACGATTGCGTTCACAACTGCGAAGATCATAGCTTCACTTGATTAAAAATAATACCTTAGATAAATTTAAACGTAAATGGACCATTAACTGTAATTTTTTGCTTAATATATAATGTTTCTTTCTCGTAGGAATCATATTGAGTCATGGTTTAGGAAGTGATTGTAATTTGATTAGTAGGATTGTAATGTGATTAACTATTCTGTAAGTAAAAGAAAAAGGAAACACTATGTAATTATTTAAGGTATGTATTGTGTTTGTTATTAGTAATTTGATCGCTTATGTACTGTGTCTGTTATAAGTAATTTGTTATTAGTCTGTTATGGTAATTTGTAATGCCAGTAATGTAAATATTGTATGCAAAAAAAAAAGAAAAAAGAATAATGTTGCCATGGTATCTGACTTTGGCTTGTCGCGTCACATTTACGAGAGTGGTGCATACTAGCAAATGTCTGGGGTATGAGAACAAAAACTTGAATTAAAGTCGAACTTGAGTGCCTCGATTACTTTCACATCAAAAAAATAAATTAAAAAATAAATATATATATATATATATATTTGTCATCATCATCTCTTCTCTTAAATTGAGCAAGTTGAACACATATATATCACTTGACGATTGAGCAAATGTGATGTTTAATTTTTTTTTGTTTCTCTAGCTCCTCCTAAGCTGGATGCTGCTCTTAAGAATGACTCTATGCCTGTCTTGTTTCACTCTACATTACAATTAAAATGTATTGAGAGAGGAGACCCAGAACCAAACGTCAACTGGACTAAAAATGGAACTCAAGTTGCCAATAACAACACTCTTGTCATCACTAATGTGACTTTCAAAGATGCTGGCCAATATGGATGCGTTGCGAAGAACAGGGCAGGAAGTGTAAGCGGCAAAATTTGGATTGACGTAATAGGTGAGTCAGCTAAATCATAAGGCACCCAAAGAAAGTGTATAACCATTGTAATATTTAACTGTAATATACATTAAAATGGTCTTGAATTGTAACAAATATATTCAGATCAATCTACTTTACATGAAATGTTACGGGTTGAGCAACAACAAGAATAGCATACAGTTGTACATTTAATTAATTAGGCAGCCCTGCAAGTAAAGCCGCGCGGGATCATGAATGGCTCCGATTTGTTCGTACGCACCGTGTAAATTTTGCACCACGAGGTATTTTTGTCGTCTGTTCTGAACATTTTAAAGAAAACTGTTTATACATTTTAAAGAAAACTGTTTATATATATATATATATATATATATATATATATATATATATATATATATATATATATACTATATATATATACTACGCTCTACTTCTATGTATTGAGCACTGTTTTAGGAAAATCAAGTTTCACACTTAACACAGTACTGTCTGCATATATATATATATATATTATGTGTATATATATATATATATATATATATATATATATATATATATATATAACTGGATTTGTCAAAAGGTGCCTGCAGAAATTGTGAAAACAAGCCAATTCTGCTACCGTCACAAACTTAAAGAAAAGCTACCCTCCCCACCCCTGTGCTTTGGTGAGACAACCAACAATCACCTACCCACACCACAGTGTGGGTTCAGTCTAATTGGTGATCAAAAGCAAACTATCATTGAAGCCTAGGCTAGTCCAGGAAAAATTGCAAATGAAGGCATGCTACACAGTAAAATCTCACTTAACAAGGCCACAAACTCTAACTGCAGTTAAAGTCTCAAAGCAGCAACCCCCCCAGCCCTGTGCTTTTGACCCACAACTCCGAGTTAGAACTGTCCCTGGGCTGTTTGGCAAAGCAGGCCTTGACGGCAAGCCCCATCAATTTTGAGAGGCCACAATGGCTTGAACACGGGCTACGCCCGTGCTCAAGCGAAAACTCCAGTAGCTATCTTTTAGCAAACTCGCTCAGATATCAAGGGCCAAACGCCTAAAATTCAGTCAAAAATCGGCTGATCACACTCAATTTACTCAGCCTGGCTCACAGAATGCCATTCTGGAGAGAAACGCACAGATAACTATAAATTTCTAACTGGATTTGTCAAAAGGTGCCTGCAGAAATTGTGAAAACAAGCCAATTCTGCTACCGTCACAAACTTAAAGAAAAGCTACCCTCCCCACCCCTGTGCTTTGGTCAGACAACCAACAATCACCTACCCACACCACAGTGTGGGTTCACTCTAATTGGTGATCAAAAGCAAACTATCATTGAAGCCTAGACTAGTCCAGGAAAAATTGCCAATGAAGGCATGCTACACAGTAAAATCTCACTTAACAAGGCCACAAACTCTAACTGCAGTTAAAGTCTCAAAGCAGCAACCCCCCCAGCCCTGTGCTTTTGACCCACAACTCCGAGTTAGAACTGTCCCTGGGCTGTTTGGCAAAGCAGGCCTTGACGGCAAGTCCCCTCAATATTGAGAGTCCACAATGGCTTGAACACGGGCTACGCGAAAACTCCAGTAGCTCGCTCAAGCGAAAACTCCAGTAGCTACCTTTTAGCAAATTCGCTCAGATATATATATATATATATATATATATATATATATATACACGCAGAGTTCTGAGCCAGTCTGAGCCAACGGAGATAGTGGCGTTCCAAAAGGATCTTTTACAGATTCCCAGTCCAAGCCTCGACATATAAATTTATATAAAGTTAAAAGAGTCAGAGGACGGACAACTTTTGGAAGCTAAAAAGTAAAATATATTAAAAAGCGTTTCGGTCTTAGACCTTCATCAGTTTACAGCATGTGGATAATAATTAGGTTTAAGAGCTTATATATGGTTTACAAGGAATTTTCGGTGTTACAAAACTTAACAACAATACAAGTAAAAAATCATTACAAACAAAACAAAACAAAAGAAGTAATTCTGTTCCGAAAGGTACAATGTAATAACAGCGAGAACTAAAACTATCATTAAAGTAAAGAATTCATGTGCGACATTGAGTTGTAAAGTTATATGGTTCGTTAAGCTTGCAGATTATTACGACTCAAGTTGTCGGTTGGTTGTAGGTGATTCTGTTCCTGGAGTGGAATTCTTGCCTTTTGTTAAGGCCAAAAGGTGCTAATGAGAAAAGTTGCGCACTCCAGTACGCTTCCTTCGTAATCAAAAGTTTGTCTAAAATCTCAGTGCAGTTGGTAGCAGACACCTGATCGATACACTGGAAAGAAAAGTCGTTAAGGGCGTGCGGACTATTGTTATAATGTACCGCGACCTCACAGGTTTTCTTGTTCGTTACCATTGATGATTTATGATTACGGAATCTAACTTTGAATTGTGTTGCCGTTGAACCAACATATTGCAAGCGACATTTGTTGCAGGATGCAAGATAAATTACATTTTTACAAACTGTTTCCGTTAGTGATGACCTTCCGTTAGTGATGACCTTCAATCCTCACCTACCTAACATAGGGTACGTCATTAGGAAGCATTTGCACCTGTTACAATCTAATCCCAAATTAAGAGAATTTTTTCCATCTAATTCAATTATTCCCTCGTTTCGTAGAACAAAAAACTTGAAAGAAATTTTGGCGCCATCAAAATACAGAACGAGAGTAGAACAAGAAACCATTGAAACAGGTGGTTGCATTAAATGCAAACGTAGCAGATGTGATCTTTGCAAAAACCTTTTGATAGAATCAATTTTTTTTCAGAGTTTCCAATCCAATAGAAAATACTTTATTAAACCAAGACTGTCGTGTGATTCTACAAGTGTAATTTATCTTGCATCCAAATGGTCGAAGCACGAGATTGAATTTCTGTACGTCAAGGTGCTAAACGAGCCGGGATTGCTGGAGACGGATGTATTTATTAAGCCGACGGACAGTCATCAGTATTTACATTCCAGTTCTTGTCATCCGGGTGCGTGTAAAAGAAGTATTCCGTTTGCCCAGGCGATGCGATTACGTAGAATTTGTTCGAAGTCTTCTTATTTTGAAAAGAGAGCGGGAGACTTGGTGAGATTTTTGATGGAAAGGGGTTATAGGAAGGCCTATGTTATGAGTCGGATAGATAAGGTTCGAAGGATGTACAGGGCTGAAGTATTGAGCAACAGTAACCAGCCACGCTCTACAAAAACGCCTTTGTGGTAACATATCATCCCCGATTGCCAGACATCAGTAAAATACTCAGGGAACTTCATCCTATTCTGGAGTCGTCGGAGAGATGTAAGAACGCCATCAAGGGTGTTCCATTTGTGGCGTTTAGGAAACCGAAGAGCCTGGGAGACTATTTGGTACGCGCAAAGGTGGACAATCGTGGACCAAAAAATTTGTTCCTAGGAACCGTGAAATGTTCGTCGTGAAGTTTGTAAATATATGGATGAGAACAGTCATTTTAAGAGCTCACAGGATGATCGAAGATATTCAATTAACAACCTTAACTGTAATTCTAGTAATGTTGTTTACCTAATCACGTGTACGAAATGATCGCTGCAGTATGTGGGCTCCACAATTACAAAGTTTAGACTCAGATTTAACAACCGTAAATCTAGAATCAGAAAGCACAAAATGTTAGGGCGGGCCGAGAAAGTGACTGATGATCTCTTGTACCGACATTTCTGTAGTGAGGGACATAGCGGACTAAGTGACGTGAAGATTCAATTAATAGACCCAATTAATAGACCGGGTTAATGGCGAAGAACAGCTGCGAGAGAAGGAGGGCCAATGGGTTTAAAGACTGAAGACTCAACATCCTAATGGACTGAATGACAATGATTTTTTTCTTTGTGCAAAATGGGCGTTCCAGACGTACGTGAACTGCTGTTGAACCAGGGCGCTTATACATAGGGCGGTGAAACGAGCACTCCGCTCTTGGTCCAATGTGTGATGCGGAGAAGGACTCGCACGAGCGCTCCTTCCGCGCTTCCGGTGCAATTAATGGCTGCCAAAAATATCCTCTGCACGAAACGGAAGTCAAGTTTTCTTTCTTTATTTTTGGCCCACCAGTAGTGTATTATTCAAAGGCTTTTTTGATATTTTTGACCCAAAACTCAATACTATTTTGTCTGGTGGAATATAACTCAAGTATTTTCGTTGGAAGCTGCTTAAATTTGAGTGAAGTAAGACAGTGTCGAATGCAGGTATGTCCCGCTTATCGTGACCAAGCCGTGTTCCGCTCCTTCTTTACGAGTACTCCACATTTCTCCACTCTAAATTTTACATATGTTTAAGATCGATAGCTTTTACAAAACATAGCAAAAAACCAGCTGGATATATTTGGATGTAGCAGCGTTTCAGAACTTCAAACCTGCTCACTTAAAATCGCTCGCGACAAATCGCCCGCCGCAGTCAATTTTACCGACAATAAAAAACTATTTTCAAGATTTCGCCCGCTTGGGAAAATCAACAAACAACAAATACGGTTTAATCAAGGCGCTTGTAAGTTCATCTTGATAATTGAAATAAAATACGAGAAAAGCTTGCTGTTAATACTCTGTCCGAAAAAGTTTGCAAAGACACGATGGCTTTGCACAACACCACAGAAAAGACACAAGAATTTATGAAAATGTGAAATGCTTTGTCTTCAAAGATGACAGTCCACTGCAGTCAATAACAGATCAACGTGTTACCAACTTAAAGCAAGTACTTAATTACTTCAAAGCCTGGAAACAAGAGCTTTAACAAACATTCCACAGAAGGACTGAGCGTCAGAACACTTCATAACATGGCAAACAATGTTTGATCTCGAGGTAATATGTAGACCAGACTTAAAATGGATCACAGCAAAACAATGCAAAACTGATAAGTTATTGTAAATACCATGTCCTTCCCCCCTTAGGGATAACTATGCAAAAAAGCCATACTATTCTATGCAACTCCTTCATATTTTGTAACAACTGAGGACAAAGCAATGATTACAGTTCCTTGTAGAATATCCTCCCGTGAGGAAAAGCAATTTGTAGCCTATCACTACTGCTACGTTTTAAGACTGACCCCATCCTCTCCCAAACCCCATATTGTTTTCTTTGCCTTTGTGCAGTTTGGACACAAACAAATAAGCTAACCTGTGGCTGATCAATATGATCAAATTTTTGTTCCACTGTGTGAAACATAAATAAAATAATTACAAGCATAAGCCCTGGAACATCCCTTAAAAAATAACAATGACTGTATTTATTGTTTAAGGCTTGACTAGCAACACCGCACAGAGAACTTAAAAAATATAGCATAACTATTTCACACTCAAGGATCACAGGCATCTATTTTTGGGGGTCTGAGGGCTTATGTGTGGCTGATCTAGCCCTTTTACTCAATCAATTAGTACAAATCAATACAGTAAATCTCTGTTTCATATTGTTTTCAAGGTGTCAGTGTCATATTCCAGCACTCGGCAAGGTCTCTTTTTGACTTGTGGCTGTTTCTGCTTAGGTGGCCTCATACACCACGAGCCTTTTTGGAGACATCACCGCCAAGCCGGCCACTTCTGCTGAATAATTTTCATGGTCAAATATTTGTTAATCCCTCCTACGTGATTGAATTTTTCATACATGTACTATCTGGCTGTTTCTGTGATTCAAGTTTTTGATTTCACGCAGGGTTTGTTTCATTTGTTAACCTTATTTTGGGGCTGAGAGTTCGCTTTGTAAATTTCTCCCCCTCGTTCTACAGACTAACCCTAACTTTTGTCTATGATTTTTCCTCAACTCACCATTCACACACACACAATATTGCCCTCAAACTACCTGCTAATTAGTGAATATGTTTTAGTTAGTGGAGAGAAACCCTTCTTGTAAGGAGGATTCTTCTATCAACACCAATTAAGAAAGCTACAAAGGTTGCTAGGTTAACGGCTGCTTGATGTATTTC
>NW_027179499.1:15000-20000 GCF_036669935.1 Montipora foliosa | reverse complement strand
GTGGCCTAGAATACAAGAAGACAGCGCTATTATGTCCCACTGCAGAAAATGGCAAAATGGAGAGGCCAAAGTAAATCAAGATAACTCAAGCTGAGGGCAAGTAATACAAGACCGAAATGGCAAGTATCTGGTAGTATAGAGATCGACTTCACATACTTCCACTGTTGAAAGCCCAGACGAACTTCTGTCTGAGAGGAAAATTCTTAAGAAACTGCCTGAGAGGGGACATCAGTGGAAGAGCGAGGCAGAGATAGGAATTGAAAGTGACAGCCGAGCAGTACGCAGAAATAGCGGCGAGACGAATCCGAGGAATTGGTCCAAAGTGTCAAGGATCTTTCGAAACAAGATAGGAACAAAAAGATATTGACACATTTGGAAGGGCAGCCGTGTGGAGTTTATTGAAAAGATAGAAACTAGTTAAATCTCCACAATCTGTTCTGTTTAAGAGAATTAACAGTCAAGTAAATATGTAAAGGAAGTCACCACCAGAGTTTGATAGACTGACAACAATGCCAACTGAAGATAGTGTTAGAGAACCTCCGACAGAATCTTGGAAAGTCAGGATTCCTGTTTTAAGAAAACCTGCTCCTGCAGATCCTAAGACTGGTTTGGAAAGAATGGTAGAATGAATGGTCACCTTGTTTTCAGGACAAGTTGGAACTTTGAGGTGTTGTTCTGAGCTCAGTTAATGTCAAGACTTATAAATGTGGTCGACTAGTTTCTGAAAGACAAAGTAGAATGCCGTCCGTATGTACGTTCTATGGATGTTACATAATGCATGTTGTCGCATGCTAAGGCTTTTGAGCAATTTAGGGAATAAAGCTTTGGGGACTAAACCCACCGGTTTTTAGTCTAAGGGTAAATCTGGTTTAATCTGTTCGCACTCTATATGCGGATACGACAATGACAAACAAGGAATGACCAAACATTGTTGAGAGGATTACTTACCCATAGTTTGGACAGTGTTGAACTAAACGTTTTTAAAATTTATTTTCACTTTGGCCGCTCCAAGTGTAGATATATACTTTTTTATGGTACAAAACGTGAGTGCACAGGAGGCATGCAATTATCTGCTTGAAGAAACTTTCTTCCTGGAAAGCTGTGACGACAAAATCATGGTTATAAACCGCAATTTAATTAATACCTAATCAAATTAACAGACCCTTTTTCTCTTTTGTTTTAAGTTCCACCAAGTGTACAGCTGTCAGGATCATTCCACTATGTATCTGAAGGAGATAATATTACCTTGACTTGTTCTGTCGATGGTTTTCCAAAGCCCCAAATAAGCTGGTTCAAAGATGAACTTCATTTAATAGAAGAAGCAAAAGCGACATTGGTTAAAAGATACATAAAAGAAGAAGGAGAAGGCACGTACACCTGTGTAGCAAAGAACGAAGGAGGCTCTGCTTTTGATAGCTTTGATATCATAGTTGATGGTAAGAAGGAACGTAATGCATCACAGTTTTAATGATAGACAGAAATATTATTTCATGAACTGTCGTGAATAGAATGCACACTTGAGAGTCAGTTTCGACACAAAATGACATCGACAGGACGAATTTGTGCTCAGAAATATGCGCAAATACAATCAATCAATCAATCGTTTAATAATCACCTTTATTGCAGTTTAAAAAAACTGTATTACAGGATTGTCAGCAATAAATATATATATGCATGAGGGACGAAGGCTGAATACCATTAAACTATCTACAATGTGTTTTTTCAATCCAGAAAATAAGAACCTCTTTAACAACCTAGACAGCCTAACTTTCCGTTAAATACCATTTATGTAATAACCTGTTTCGCTTAAATTTTATGGAAGGTTCTTACTCGCAGGTTTATTCTGTATACCTATACAAAGCATAAATGAGTCATCATCATCTCATCTCTTAAATTGAGCACGTTAAACACATATATATCACTTGACGATTGAGCAAATGTCACTTGATTAAAAGTAATATCTTAGATAAATTTAAACGTAAATGGACAATTAACTGTAATTTGTTGCTTAATATATAATATTTCCTTCTCGTAGGAATCATATTGTGTCATGGTTTAGGAAGTGATTGTAATTTGATTAGTAGGATTGTAATGTGATTAAGTGTTGTTTAAGTAAAAGAAAAAGGAAACACTATGTAATTATTTAAGGTATGTATTGTGTTTGTTATTAGTAATTTGATCGCTTATGTACTGTGTCTGTTATAAGTAATTTGTTATTAGTCTGTTATGGTAATTTGTAATGCCAGTAATGTAAATATTGTATGCAAAAAAAAAAGAAAAAAGAATAATGTTGCCATGGTATCTGACTTTGGCTTGTCGCGTGACATTTACGAGAGTGGTGCATACTAGCAAATGTCTGGGGTATGAGAACAAAAACTTGAATTAAAGTGGAACTTGAGTGCCTCGATTACTTTCACATCAAAAAAATAAATTAAAAAATAAATAAATATATATATATATATATATGAGTCATCATCATCTCTTCTCTTAAATTGAGCAAGTTGAACACATATATATCACTTGACGATTGAGCAAATGTGATGTTTATTTATTTTTTTTGTTTCTCTAGCTCCTCCTAAGCTGGATGCTGCTCTTAAGAATGACTCTATGCCTGTGTTGTTTCACTCTACATTAAAATTAAAATGTATTGAGAGAGGAGACCCAGAACCAAACATCAACTGGACTAAAAATGGAACTCAAGTTGCCAATAACAACACTCTTGTCATTACTAATGTGACTTTCAAAGATGCTGGCCAATATGGATGCGTTGCGAAGAACAGGGCAGGAAGTGTAAGCGGCAAAATTTGGATTGACGTAATAGGTGAGTCAGCGAAATCATAAGGCACCCAAAGAAACTGTGTAACCATTGGAATATTTAACTGTAATATATATTAAAATGGTCTTGAATTGTAACAAATATAATCAGATCAATCTACTTTACATGAAATGTTACGTGTTGAGCAACAACAAGAATAGCATACAGTTGTACATTTAATTAATTACGCAGCCCTGCAAGTAAAGCCGCGCTGGATCATGAGTGGCTCCGATTTGTTTGTACGCACCGTGAAAATTTTGCACCGCAAGGTATTTTTGTCGTCTGTTCTGAACATTTTTGAGAGAATCTTTCATGGTGATGGATTTAAACGGACAATCCGTCCTCATGCTATTCCAACCGTATGGAAGAAAGGACCGGAGAAGCCATCCTCCACGCAATCGCGTAGAAAGGTACGTATGGACACGCCGAAACGTAATTTTGTTCTTTACACTAGTTTACAAAAGTTGCATACATAAGAGACGAAAATTGTTCTACGACTACAATTTTCGCCATCGTAGAACAGCTGATGTCGAAAATGTTGTATAAAAGGCTAAAGTGTACAAATTTGTTCCGCCGCTCAACTCCCCCATTCTTTCAACGCATCGGTCAGCTTCCGTACAGCATCTGCACTCTTCAGGTTATACAAAGAAGCTCTAGCGAACAGTAGGAACATTCGTACCTGAGATAAAATGATGTAATTGATATGACAAGGCAACCAAATGTTCGTGGATAGTTCAATGCATGTACATGACTAAAAATGAGATTTTGTAACGTAGATTGTGTAAATGTGTAAGCAACCTTTCCACTGGTTAACGGCCCAGAAAAACGTTTCTTGTCTACAAGCGCCATAAATATAAAAAAGAACATTACAAACCAGTTTTCGACGTCTTCTTCCCCTGAGAATCTACTCCAAAGAATCTCGTCTTCCTCTTCTTCTTGGGCCACTTGTTCCCTATATTCAGCCAGTTCTTGCTCCGTGGCAATCGGCTCGACATTTTCATCGAAAGGCAAGAAGTCTACACTCGCTAAAACAAAACTGCCCTCTGAGGCCTCGGAAGATTGTTCTTGGTGAGCTTCCTGTGGATGCTGTCATTATAAATACTTCGAACCAGTCATTTCTTCAGTTACCAGATAGGGGATTGAAAAGGTCAATGTGTAAACAATTATGTCCCGGCCGTAGAATAGAACACGGCCTAAAGGATGGTTATTCCTCAATGAACGAGTTGCCAGTAATCGGACCTCTGCTTTGTACGGAAAAGGTTCTGGGATATCCAGGGGGCAAACATTGGAAGTCGCTGTAAGAAAATGTATAGCCGAAACTTAATTCGACGCTCAAAAAATAATTTTGAAGAGTGATCAACGCTTTTTCCTACACAGTTTTATCAGAAATCGATTTGGGCATGCACCGAATACATAAATATTAATGGTGCCCAACCTGGGTCGAATTAGCTGCCAAACATGATATCGAGGCGTTTTAGGATAAACTCGTAGAGGGTCATCGGTATTAAAAAAATGATGAGCTACGGTTTTGCCTGAAAATTTGGAACGATTCTTCTTAAAGCTCTAAATTTACAGATTGTAAAGGGGTAAATTTTAAACTTTAGTAAGCTTACATCGTTCGATCCGGCTTGTCATAATTTTGTAAAACCAAGTCATCTGTTTGAAGAAATTAAAAAGAGCTATTGTTTTTCTTTTTGTTGCTATTGCTTTTTTAAGAGTCGAAGAATACATCATTCATGGGAAAGACAGTTTTCTTATTGATCCATATCCAAACTTGTCGTACAAAGAGCGAAAATTTGCCAAGCAGGTTGCGAGTTGTGCTGTTGTGCCGCCCGTGCGGTTGCATATTTTACTACTCTGATCATTTTAGCTTTCTTTTTATTTGATGTTTTACTCTAACGCCACCTAAACGAGGGGAGCAGTGTATTTCATCTTGGAAAAATGGTATATGGCGTTCTATTCGATAAATCTGCTCTTGTCCCTTCGTAATTCGTGGAAATCTGCAAATTCTGTGTGCAACCGGCCACCATTGTTCAGTCTTGTAGGGCGAACTTTAACGTTACTTGGAATACGCGCTACAAGAAGAGGGCAGCGAGGTGGTAACTACTTAAGGCAAAGAACCAGCTTAACGATTAGACCTATCGTAAACCTCAGAAGGACAGGAAGCGAAATACCCAACAAGATG